>NW_007578614.1:254196-255689 GCF_000690725.1 Stegastes partitus
GTTATGCGACTATATCATTAAACTGCTGTAGAACTTCTCTCTGTTTGAAGGGAGGTTTTCCTTCCCACTGTCACTAAAGAACTACTCAGAGGGAATCATTCCACTTTATTAGGTTTCTCTCTATAATATATTATTGTGAGGTCTCTGTGCCCTGAGATAATTTATATATTGTTGCTATGTAACTGAATTGAATAGGAGGACTGAGAACTGAGAGGATCAAAAGCGAGAAGGACTGATGCATTTGAAATGAGTTAACTACAATGTGCAACACTTACTCCAGAAATATAGCATGTTTTTAAGCTGTTAAAATTTTTTTTTTTTTTTTTTAAATAAATAAAAATTACATTAGACCCAAAGGTGTCGTACGGTCTCATGAGCAGACGCAGTTCTGTGAGAGTGTTTTCTGAGCGCTATTTAGGATTTCCGTTAGCTTAAAGTCATTCTTGTCCTTGACTTGAGAAAACTGCTGTAAAACCTGTTGATAAAAATAACGTGACAGGAAACTCCAGAGCAGCAACTATAAGGGCCTTGTGATGAAGGTACATTGGCTTTTTGTCTTCCACTGACAAACCAATATTCCTGAAGGTGAAATAATTACATTTTTATCAAAGGTGCAGCTTAACTTTGAATCAGCCCTAAAAAACGCAGACAATTAGTAACTTTTTTCATGATGAAGTTCTGAATTCAGCTTAAGTGTACTGTTACAAGAATGCAGGTTGTCATTTAAAATCTATTTTCCAAGTTCACCCAGTGAATCCTGCCTGAATGTGGCTGGTTCTGTTATTCACTACAGAACAGTCAGGCTCATTCCAGACAGTAGTCAACTAGAAAACATCCCACCACCACCACCACCAGATGCCCTGCATCCAGCTAAAAAAGAAGGTGGAAATCAATAGTAACCTGGGCAATGACCTCACTGCTGCATCTCAGCGCTCATCAGTCAACATTATGAATTTTGCTCTTCATTTCACGTGCAGCCACAATCTGAATCTTCCACAGGTTGGACTGCTGCTGCACAGTCCGTCTGCCTGTGCACGATTCCTGTATAATACTGTATCTTGGCAATCGAATGCCAAACGTTCACATGTGTAATTGATTTCATCCAGTATAGACCTGTTGTGAGTAAGCAATCACATTTGGCCCAGACAGATGGAAATCATATTCTACCGTTTATTCTGGTAAACTATCTGGTATCCGTCTGCCTCAGTCGCTCTCATTGTGTGTCTTCAGTGTTACAAACATTCTGTATCTTACAAAATACATTACAGCATGACAGCTTATTAACATCCTTATTTTCTCAAAGATATCTACACTTAAAAATCAGACATGCGTACAGTATGTAGGTTAAATTAGGTGTTGGGGACATTTAATATGTCAGTCATAGTATCCTGTAATGACACAACATGTAGAGGTGGATATGGAGGCATACTTGAAGTCCTGTGGCACTGTCTCACACTGCCAAATGAGCTGAAACAGCTGGTGAAGTTTGTCGG
>NW_007578614.1:255934-283873 GCF_000690725.1 Stegastes partitus
TTTATGTTGCTCATGTAATAAAGGACCATCTGATCTACATCTTCTCATGTCTTAATTATTTAAGGAATTATTTTTTATTATATTAAAATTAAAAATGAAGTTTGAAAATGAAGATATTTAGAAATCTGACTTTTCAGAATAGTGTGAAATCACAACTTAAGTTTCCATAATGTATTTTATTACATATCATAGTAACTAAACCCTTTTACAATATAATTCAGAACTATGTATTCTTGTCTGACTGGAAGAATTAAAATTATATACTTCTTAGTGTGTCTGACGGAGTTGACATCAATCAAGTTCGAAAGGGAAATATGTTTAATTATAAAAAAGATGTTTTTTTTGAGAACCTGTTCTCTTGCATAGTTAAATATAGTGTGAATTTTTTAAAAATGATTTTTTCTATGATTCCGTGAATAAGACAAATGTCACTGTAGCTACTTAGTCTCGTAATTAATTCTACATTTCAATGATATATAATTTAGTAATAGTCATCTAAATTAATCAGTGCATTGATTTGAATTTATTTAATTACATCAATTAAATCTAATTATTTCTTATAAATCACAAACTCGAACATTAATTTAGAACTCTTAACTTTATTTTAATTGCTGCCAGCATCCTGAAATTCAAGCAGTACAAATGCTTGACAACAGTACAGTACAAATTATGCAAAACAGCCAACATTTGAACAACTAAACTGACATAGCCTTGGTTTTCAGTCCTTTTGTTTAAAAAAAAAAAAAAAAAGGCAGTACTCAAATGAAAAGCAAAATAAATACAAAGAAATCATACAATAAAATTAAAGCATAATAAAGTGCATGGAGATCATATCGATAATAATAAAAATCAAGAAAACAAAACACTGCACATTAGTCTCAGCATTACTGTGCTGAGAACATCTGGGCCAACAGTTTTCACTTTCCCTTTCACACTACCATATACTAACACTCAGTTACACAGTACTAACTCAAATGCAGATCCTAAAACACTCTTATTTAAATGGTATCATAAAAAATACTGATTGACAGTCTATATTAGTAACTAAACTAATATAGACCAATTAACTATTTTGGCTGTATCAGTTTTCTTCTACTTTCTGAAGGCTAATAATGTTATACAGTCACCAGCATTGGCCCCGAATATCAATTATCCATTATCTATACATCACTTAATCCTCACAAGGGTCATGGGGGGCTGGAGCCTATCCCAGCCAACAGGGGCGAAGGCAGGGGACACCATGGACAGGTCCCCAGTCTGTCGCAGGGCCCCCCGAATATGTTCATGTGAATATGCGACAGTGAAGATGACAGTTATGATATTACCTGAGTAAATTGTCTAACGTTAACAGTACTGCTTATTCAACAAGGCCCTAAGAGTTACCTGTCATCGGGCGTGCTCTTCTTCGTCTCCGAAATGTGTTTCTTGTGGCTCTCAATAAGTTGTTTTCATCCATCTGCACTGCCAGTTCCTGTCTTGCAACATCAAGGGCATTCCAGGCGCAATTAATTACTTCATTATAACCACTTTCAATCAATCAATCTATCTATCTATCTATCTATCTATCTATCTATCTATCTATCTATCTATCTATCTATCTATCTATCTATCTATCTATCTATCCTAATAGTGTTCAATATTATACAGTATAAGATGATAGATGAGTATGATTTTTTTTGTATGTGGTCCACATTGTTTCTTTGTATAATCACTATTATTTTCTTTACAGGAATAACGGGTTTGGGTTCTTTTGGGCTAAAGCTTCACATTATGCAATCTGAATATTGACCAATCAAAATTCTTGTCCCGCCTACTCAATTTGCATGCAGTCCCCTGGTAAACATGTTGATTTTTGAGTAGCATTAGAGAATTTAATGTCACATGTTAAAGTTTACATGTTAGCTAGTAAGGGCCAAATGTCCACTGGTTACACCAGTTAAGGTTTTTCTGTCCTTAGTAGTTAACTTGTCAGGATAAAAATTGGTCACTAGTTGACTAGTAAGGCATGAAATGTCCACTAGCTACACTAGTTGGGATCTTTTCGACTTTAGTAGTTAACTACTGAGGCTCAACATGTTTACTGGTTGACTAGAAAGGGCCAAGATATCCAATAGTTACACTAGCTGGGCTCATTTTGACATTTTGATTAGTTAATGAGTGAAATACGTGTTCTCCAACAAGTGAACTGGTTGGGTCCAAAGAGAGTCACTAGTTGACTACTGACACTGATGTTCATTTGAGTAGTTAACTAGTGGAAGGCATTTTGTCTCACTAGTCGGACTCAGAAATGAACTTGTACAAAATTTGACAAAACATGTTTGACATTTTTCCTAAGTATTGGGCTTTTCCTTTAACTAGTTTTAAATTGTTTCCCTGTTTTGCAGCCAGGTTACCACGTCAAAACTGCTGAAAATGCATGTGTCCTTTATTGAAATGGTTGTCAAACATGAAAGTTTAATTTAAACCAACAGGGAATGACCATAAAATGTAAAACTTGCTTTGATCCATCTTGCTGTTAAATCCTCCTGTGACCTGTTAGCATGTCAGGTTACTAAGATGCTGTCTCATGTGAGTGCATGTGAATTTAATTAATTGGACAGTAAGAACCTTAATGGAACCAAAACATTTGAAACACATGAGTTCTCACATTATTGATGCAGGCTGCTATCAAATTTACATTCTCACCTGCAATTTTGCCAACATGTCAATTATGGTGGATGTTCAAATCTCCCAGAGCAGCCCCTCTCGCCTCATGCAAGCACGCTGTCTTAGACATGACAGGTAATGCTATGGACTATGTCGGCTAGGAGCCCGTCTGTGACTCTGACATGGACTACTAGCATAATGTTATCAGACTGTTATAGTCAGTTGAAGTCAAATGTTTGTTCTTCAGATACACATTACGGCTGAAGGCAGAGAGGAGGAGATGGACACTCTTCTGAGGCCAGGAGGGAGATAGACATTGTTCATCTTGTTTTCTTGGCATCAAATTGAGGATTTGACCTTAATAAAGTGACATGATGAGGCACTAAACAGACGCTGGGTAACAAACAAGTAATTTCATCATGACAGCAAAACGTAAGTAAGGGGCAGAAGGGGAGAACACATTTATTATGAAAGAACGTGGCTGCAGAAATTACCGCTGAACAACAGGGAGTGTTCTGATTTTTACTAGAAATGTTCTACTACAGAAGCCATAGAGTTAATTGTGTTATCTTCAACCCATTTATTTCCATAACACGCTCTCGCCATACATGCATTTATCAACCTATGTTGACTCAGAGTTACATCTGAATGAGTTCAACGTCGAAACACAAAAAATGATCACAACTCGATTAGATATACTATTTTTGTAACAAGGTCACACTTCAAAATCAAACTCTGCGTCAGTGTAGCCGAGTGTCCTTGAGGTCTTTGTGTCTTTTTATCAATGCAGAAAAACAAAGTCCTAGAATGTAAGAAAAGGTATTTAAAAGACATATTGCAGTGCAACAAATGTTGACACTCAAATAAGTCAAATCATTGCTTGATATATATTTATGCCAACAAACAAAACCTTACATATCTCATTCATTGTAGCATAAATGTACTGCCGGTGTGGATGGAGTTGTACATTGGCAAATGAAAAAGATTAAAAAGCTGCTTTTTTGATGAAAAATAGCTTTTAGCAAAATATATATCGCACATTCACGATGTAAAATATAGAATTAAAACATATATGACCACTAGTTCTATTTGTTTACATAATACAGCTCCACTGTGCCATCATCTGAATGGAAACGTATCTTTTATTGCTGCTGTTGTTGTTGCTGTTGTTGTTGTTGTTGTTGTTGTTGTTGTTGTTGTTGTTGTTGTTGTGTTTATTCTTAATGGTTTGACCCCGAAGAGTTTTCAAAATACAAATAACAAAAAGTCAAACATGAGAGTTTGTCCATTCCTGGGGTGAGTTAAAGTCTCTCTTATCAACAGCAGGTGACAGCAAGTTTTCAAAATGTTCTTAAGCTTTATTCCATCCATTATCTATACACCGCTTAATCCTCTCTAGGGTTGTGGGGGGCTGGAGTCTATCCCAGCTGACTTAGGACAAAGGCAAGGGACACCCCGGACAGGTCACCAGTCTATCACAGGGCTACACTTAGAGACAGACAACCAAGCACACTCACATTCACACCTACAGTCAATTTAGAATCACCAATTAACCTCAACATGTTTTTGAACTGTGTGGGAGGAAGCCGGAGAATCCAGAGAGAACCCACGCTGCACGGGGAGAACATGCAAACTCCATGCAGAAAGATCCCAGTGCCCCCACCAGGACGCAAACCTGTGAGGCAACAGTGCTACCAACTTCGTCACCTTGCATCCCAAGATTCTTCCTATTAATTTCTGTCCGGTATTTTTTTCAACACTACAACTCATCATATGTTTCTATATCTGAAAGTGGAAGCGTTATTCAAAGGCACATAACTTTCTTTCTACCAATCTGGATAATTCCAGCTACATGAAGTCCAAATACAAGGCCAGAAAAACTGCTCTGGTTTGAGAAGTACAGTCTCAACAGGTAAACAGTTGCTTTTACCGCCCATGAATCTGCTCTAATTAGAATAAAATAAAACCTTCCCACTGTTCCTATAAACTTTCACACTCCTAATTTGCTGAGGCACCTATTCAGAGTGGCACACAGTGAGTGATGAGTCAATACACATCATGCACAAATGTTCTTTTATCTGCACAAGTTGTATTATCTGTAATTAATTTAAACATTGCTGCTGTCAAATTTACCACAATATGCAGATGATTTGGTTTAAAGGATGAAATGTTTCTTGTGGAAGATGAATGTGAGTCTCTTCTCAGCTGCAGTTACCTTTATTTGTCAATAGATGGCATTACATCCCTTAAAACACAGAAGACTCATCAAGTTCCCTTTGAGTTTCTGCTGTTTCCCCAAGATGGAAAAACTTTTGCAAATAGAAGAATCGGATCAAGGTTTACTTTATGAGACTAATTTATTCGTGCAGAGACTAGGTGGAGGCACAAAGTCATCACCTCAAAGCCACTGGGAGCGTTTCAAATGAGTCTAAGACTAATTGCCAATATGCCTGACTGGTGACCTGAAAAGCTCTGTTGGCTTTTATACATTTAAGATTGTTAGACTGTCTCCATTGACATTCCTCATTAGACTTTTCAGGTTTTTCACATAACAAGGAGACACAAAACTGCGTGCACGTCAGCAGCTGTCCTTGAGTAGGTGGCGAGGCGACTTTTCTTTTGAGCCGTGCCTCTTTGAACGTATAATTGAACGTCTATAGTTAAGAAGTTTGTGCAATTTTCTTAAGGACAACGCATCTCAGCAGGAAGCACCTGTTTGCAGGCCAGTTTGCTTTAATCACACAGTAACAATATTTAACTTTATCTCTAAAATTTAAATATTTACATTGTTAATGATTGTTGATTGTTGATGAACAATGTTTAGGCCAGCATCACAACACTTATTGCACAAAAATGTCTGTAATTCAGTGTGATGAGTTTTAACCCACATACATCAAAGACATAATCGTCTTTATGTCTGACAGTAAATGATTTGTGAAAACCTGTATTATCTTTATCTTATGTTTTTGAGCATTTTAAACATATCAAAGATATAGTAAAAATGTGTACATACCTGCCACGCAAAATTATACCAATAAACTTCCATTAAATAAGGATTTTAATGGTAAAAATTTTCTGTATCAAATATAAGTATTTGTATACATTCATGGAATAATCTAGATTAGATTAGATTAGATTAGATTAGATTTTCTTTTTAGATTTTATCAGGTACAGTACAGTACAGTACAGGTATGAAATGAAATGAAAAATACTTTATTTATCCCAGAAGGGAAATTCAATATAGGTATATATATATATATATATATACATACACACATAGGGAGAGAGAGACTTTCATAACAACAGCATTGCAGAAAGCAAAGCGTTTGCCAGGAGGTGCAGTAATTAAATTAAATACAAAATACAGGATGTAGCAGTTTAAATACTTAGCCCATTGCATCAGCCTGATTGCATCACCTCTAAAAAATAGAGACGTTATCCATTTATTGTTTCATTAATCCCATTACAGCCCTCCTGTGTGCAGGTTCACCTGAGGAGCACAGATGGTGACCACCAGAGGGCAACACAACAATAATCGTCAGTATTTTTTTTTAAATGAACGATGAAAGATTGACAGGTTCAGTAAACCAATGCCTTGCTGCAGAATACATTGACTGTCCAATAAGATCATCGGAGGCAGATACAATCGAAAATGCGCTGAATCTGTCTGTGCGGTTAATTTAGCTCTGATGTGACCTTGTGTGCGACGAATATCACCGTCTCTGTCGATTAAACGTGAGTCCCTAACGCAGTAAATTTCAGAGCTAACATTGTTTGGTAAAAGCTTGAAACGCATTGTTGAGTTTTCTCCGAGTATTTGTGTTGTGTCTAGTTTGTCGAGGTCTTCGGCTCTGCTGTCTAATCTCTTCCAGCACATGCTACGTTTAGCTAGCTAGTAGCTGTAGCTAGCATTTGGGCTAACTGTCGGACTGTGCTAACACAAGAGCCGGGAGGAAAATAATTGGTTAAATAAAATATTTATTGGTTGTTTATTTGAAGTGTCGGATAGCTAAGAACTGTTAACTAACAGGAATTAGATTTCTGTCTAGGGTTTAAAGCCAGGACAGGTTGGTTAAATAAGGCGCCGTTATGTCTGCTAATTAAAGTGACTGACCGCGAGACTAAAGACACGACTTACTGACATAGCTAGCTTATATGCTATGCGCTCCCGTCGACACTTCATTTGCATTTTATTTCGTAGCAGCTAAAACAAGTCCGTGCATATTAATAAGCCTGTGTAACCAGTTAAACATGTTAGTCAGTGTGTTTTCGGATGATGATTTACCCACTTGTAATTGAAAATGAGTCAATGAACTGCAACCTCTGAGCTAATGGTTCAGTCGAGAGCTAAATGATATATCAGTTTTGTCAGATATTCAGGTATGTGTCATAATTTTAGTGGGAATGGATTTTATTTATTTATTATTTGCATTTCTTTTCCACTGAAATTAAATATGAAAATTATGAACAAGTACAGGCATGTTTCCTGAAATCACAGAGCTGCACCATGAAACTAGTTTTAATATATCCTGGCTTTATTTATATTGTCTGGCTCCACCAAGCCTAAACCCCGGTCAGTCAGCCACTGCAGTGGTTGTCAACCTTGGTTGTTAACTAGATTGTCTTAATCGGACATTGTGCATGTTATCAAAAAGGGTGGTGTCGGCATCAACTAAAGGAGGCCACGAGAGACGGAAAAGTATCGATACCACGGGAGCTGAATATCGCTGCTCAATACCATCTTTAGTATGGATTGATTAAAAAACCACAAGTCTATCCTCTGGACTCTGACTTGTGCCCTGCTCCAGGAAAGATACTTTTGTTTTAAAATCCATGTAGTAGGTGAGTGGGTGGTGGGTTTATAAAATAGAATAGACCAGTAAACTGCAATCGCCAGATGTGCGAAAACTCCCTCGGCAGGTAAAACAGCCTAAAACCAACCGCCAGCAGTGCAACATCCTTCCTGCTCTTTAACGCTAATGTGTCATCATTACACCATCTCTCATTCACATACATGGCGAGTCCCCCACCTTTCTTCTTACCACTCTCCCTAAAACTCCAGTCTGCTCTGACGAGGTGAAATCCGTCCAAAGTTATAAGCGAGTCCAGAGTGAGTTCGTTCAGCCATGACTCCATAAACGACATAAGGCTGCACTCCCGATACTCCCACTGCAGCCAGGCCAGTGCTGTTAGCTCTTCCATCCCATTAGGGAGAGACCTCACATTTCCCATGATGATGGACGGGACGGACAGCTTGTAGCATCTCCTACAATATATATATATAGCCCATCCATGTTAATAGAATACAGCAGCAGTCATGCATTGTTTTCTTTAGTGGTGTAAATTAAAACGTGCTACTAACTTTGTTATTTTGCTTTTCACCTACAGCTAAACCATTGCTGTATCAACTGGTAATATCAAAAGTTTGAATGGATCCAAACAAGCCTCCTGGCCTTGGTGACATGACCGGCGTCCATTGGCTGGGACGCGGAAGAGGACTGCAGCCTGAGGAAGTGGCTGTAGGACGCAGTAGAGGGCTGCTGCTCTCAACAGAAGGGCCCAATGTAGGACGAGCCAGAGGTTTCCCCACTCCTGGCGATAACCCACAAGGACAAGGAGCCCTTCAACCTATTGCTGAACCTGTGATTGGACGAGCTAGAGGGCTACTGGCACAGCCTGATGATTTAGGAGTTGGCCGAGCCAGGGGGCTGCTCTTTTCAGTAGCTGAACCAAAAGTCGGGGTTGCAAAAGGGCAAATTATGCCTGGATTGGAGCCACCAGCCATACCAGACCCAACAGGAGACACCCCAACTTTGATAACAGAAAAGGTGTTAACAAGATATGGGTCTATATGCATATACCATTTCCATGTTTCTAAATATTATTGCCTTACATTAAACACTGCTTTTGTATTGTTACAGGGTGACATGCCCACCCATGGCCAAGGATCATCCCTGGTCTCAATGTTTAGAGGAATGGGCATTGAGCCATCCATGACTTCGTGGGGAAGAGGAATTTTGCCAGTGGGTCTGTATTTCTTTTATACAAGTTATCCTGGGAAATTAAGAAAAGTAACCCTTATATTTTTGGTGTCTCTGGTACAACAGTTCCTTTAGTTCAAAAAGCCCTAGAAAATGTTACGAGAAAACCACATTCTCAAAATGTACAGGACATGGACCTCTTAGAGGGGAGATTTTTTTTTTAAGGAGCCTCCATCAAACCTCAGCATAACACAAATGTAACATAAACACTGTTAAAGAAATAACTTTAGCTGTTCAACCTTCCCCTTTTTTTTATAAAACATTGCATTGTTGATCTTTGGCTTTGTGGATTTTCTTGTACGCTCTAGGTGTTTCGTTGTTAGATGGCACTTTAACCTGGCTTGCTTCTTAGCTGTGTTTGCTCGCAACCGAAGAGAAATCACAAGTTGTAGTTTCCGATTTGAGTGCTCAGTAAAGTGAAATTCAGTGTAGCTATCGTCATACGTCATCAATTTGACTGATTTAGGCTTTGTTTTAGTTGCCAGTAACAAATGTAGATTTAAGAATTTTCCCATAGCTAGCCAGCGAACGGTTTGCTGAGCAGCTGGCATTGAGAAGAGATTTGTCATTACATATAAACATTTCTACTCAAAGCCAGCTTGAGTTAGTAAGTGCCAGGGTAGTGCATTTGTTTCATTAAACAAAGTAAGGTGGTGGCATTTATGTGTAGACATCCCAGGTCTAAACGGCTTTTGCAAACCTCGATGGGTAGAAATGTGTCTACCCATTCTACTTAACTGCTGAAGCAGATGTGGTTAGTGTTAGTGCATGTGCAGAACTATGAGAATTACATTGTTAAATGTTGTTGCAGGTAGAGGAGCAGCTGGAGATGTGGCAGAGATGAAACTGCAAGGGGCCCCACAAGGTGTCATCAGCAGCCTGGAGAGTGTCAGCCACTCTGGAGACATGATGGGCAGAGGCAGCAGGTAGGCAGCGATAGTGACAAGTGTGTGATAAGATCAAGATTTTCACTAATGAGGTATCGCAGATGTTCTTTTTCGGAATTTATAAAGACAATGGAAGACTGTAGTATGATACCAACAAGCACCTCTTTTTGGACAACGCTTGAAGACACTTGGCACAAAAAGTCAACCTTATAGCTTCATGAAATCATGATTTATTGCAGGACTATTAAGTTAAGGCCAATTCATGCTTTCTGCATCAATTTCAATCTTGCAGCTGTCAGCAACTTGGACTGGAAGTGTGCAATGTTCTAGCTTCCAGTCTGTTTTCTTCAGGTTTACACACAATGCATGCATTCTATGCTGGATTGTGAGAAACTGATGTACCTTTGCTTATAGCTTTTGCAAAAAGCTTAGTTCAATTTTTTTAAGTGAATGCGTGTGAGATTTCACTGTATTAATGTATAGCTGTACAGTGTTGTGTTTCCAGTAAGAAAGAAGATTCAAAACTTTAACTTTCATGGTGTTGCAGGTTTGTTGTTGATCACAGAAATATTACAATGAATTGACATGTTCAGTCTTTAGAGGTCTACAGCTTGTACAAATACTGTGTAAAGACATTCATCACTGTTAAAATGACAATAGTCATCAATAGAATAATTAATCTAGGATTATTGCTACCATTATCAACAATCAAACTGACGTGCAACCGTGGCTACTGTGGCAATTGAACTCCTGCAGTTTCCATGACCGAGGTGTGTCCCCTCCTGTGATGGTGGGACTTGGCAGAGCAGCGATGCCACAGCTTGGAAGAGGACGTGCTGTGCTTCCTTCTTTTCCTCCAGGTGGTATCAAGTCTGTTGCTCCAACACCTGAGCTGCAAACAGCTCTATGTTCTTTGCCTTCCCTTACAGGTAATGAAACTTAAAAATGATGTGAAACACTGAAAAAGATCAAATGTTCGCCTCAGCTTGGTAAACCTTGGTTCACCTTTAGAAATTAATTGAAGCTAATGAGTGAACATTTGATATAATGTGCAGCTTTTCCACTTGGTCAATACAGTACATCTTAATTTTAACAAAAGCACCTTTATGAAATTCAGTCTGTAATATGTCTAATGAAATGCAAATACTGTAAAGGGACCATGCCCCCTGTGCCTGCCACTCCAGATGTCACTGATGACTCTACGGTTCCAGTGGCAAAGAAAGAACTGACAATGGAGGTGGTCCGGTGAGTATGTTTTTTTCTTTTACCTTTTAGGGTGGTGGCATACCAGTTCAGGGTCTATTAAGTTGATCCCCTTTACTTTTCAAGTGTTTTGGCACCTCTGGCTCTTTTTGTTTGGCCTTTGCGCATGAAGGCAGTCAGTGAGAGAGTTGTATCTAGCAAATCAATAGCTTAATATGCATATTATTCATCCACTTATTCCTCTTACATACCATAGAGTGACAATGTTAGTGTAAGAAAAATGTAAATGTTACATTCTCGTATATAATGGGCCGTTTTATTGATTTATAACTATAGATCCCAGAGTGCCATTTCCTGTAGCTTAGAGCATGTTGGATATTAGTAGGCCTTTGACCATGGTATTTGTGGTGTGATCAATTGTAACATTTGACAGATTTAAGGTACTTGATGAGTCAAACCTTGTTAGTGGGAGTGATTTTTTGGTCATTCAATATCAAAAATACCTATTTTTACTTATACATGTACTTAAATTGTAGAACTACAGATACAAGTTTTGAAATGTAAGTTTATCTACCCTGAAATGTGATTTTAACAAGGTGATGAAAAATTTCCATTTGTAAATGGTTTCACACACAGAGTGCATTAGGTAACTGACATGTCTTGCTAAAGCCATTTGCACAAGTTCTATTGATTCCTTTCTTTTGCTGTAGTTACGTTAAGTCCAAAGAGTTCCTTTAAAAAGTCTTCCCCCACATACCACAGTCTCCCATACATCTACTTTGACTTATTAACTTGGTGCAGGAGGATGTCTGTAAAGAGCCATCTGTGCCTTAGTTAACTGAGAAATCTGTATGTAAACAAAACAAATGGCTAAATGTTGAATACATTTTGCACCAAATCTCAGATGTATCTTGGTTGGGGTAAAAACTGTTTCCATGCAGTGTCAGCTGTTGACTTTTGAGCACAAAGATCAGCGTACTGTATCAGGGACACTGTTCATTTAAGTTGTACACAATTACAAAGCTTTTCCTGTAAGGTAATTGATTGTTCTGTGACTTGTGATAAAATGATCTGTTGTGCATGTTTATCCTCTTCTGGTCAGTGAGCCACTTAAAAAGGGTGGAACGAAGGGAGCTGCTATAACTATTGGGTCAAACCACATCCCAATCAGATGCAAAAACGAAGCTGTGTATCAGTACCACGTTACATTCACGTAAGTATCTTCTATCAGTCACTTCGTTTTCTTTCCTCAGCAGCAATTCACCAAGAAATAATTGTGAATTTAAGTGTGATGTTTAAGCCCCTTCCCCAGTTCCCATTAGTTGAGTTCCATCAGACTGTGTTCCAATGTTAAGAAATTTTACCTGTTAAACTAAAGGTGGCTCTGTTGAACCAGCTACAATCACACTGAAACACCACTCCAGGCATTTGTCGTAGCTGTGAGGGGAAAGTACTGTACGTATCCTTAATATGCGTATTTTCAATATTGTTTTTCAGCCCAAATGTCGAATCAATGTCAATGCGTTTTGGCATGATGAAGGACCACCGCTCAACCACAGGGGAAGTAGTGGCTTTTGATGGCTCCATACTCTACCTGCCTGTTAAACTTAACGACGTACGTATCACAGTTATTACTGAGTTTCTGATTGACCGAGGGCCTTTTCACACCTTACAGTTCAAAGCAAGGTTCATGTTTGAGTCTCGTTATTTACGTTGGATCCAGTTAGTTTTGTTTTTATATTGTAATAATGTGAGTGCATTAAACAACTGAACATGACTTATCTACATCCTGCTGTCATCACCTATGAGGGTTCAGTCTCCCTCTGCTTGATATTGATTGGTTTGCAGACAAATGCTACCCAGGCAGTCATAAAAAGGAAATAACTCCTCATTGGTTGACTCACCACTTCAAGTAGCATTGCGCTCTTGTCCTTTTCTTTAAATACCTGGAAAGTGTCTGCGTTTCCAGGATTTTATTCCACTTGATTTTTTATTTTTTATTTTTTTATGTCATCAGACTATTTTCTTCCTATGTGCTGCCGCAGATCATTGTTCCTTTTTACCATTTTTACGAGCCTGCCTTATCTTCCTGTACTTGGTCTAAAGGTCTGAACTGTCAAGAAATATTGTTAAGTTTGATTTTACTCTGAGCCCAGCTGTTTTCGTTAGGTCAGTGTTCAGATGTTCATTGAAGACCTTGGTCTGGGAGAGTTTTCACACCTGTTATGTTAATTCAGTTCAAACTGAAAACAAACCCTGAGATGTTGTAATTATAAGGAACCGATATTGGATTGTGTGTTTGATTCGCAAATCAACAAAATGTGTAATTTTATAATAATTGCCCAGATATTTGCATACATAAGTAGTCTTACAGTGAGAAAGGATTTACAATTTTTAGTTGATTTCAATTGTTTGTCCCAATCCTGAACTCAGCCAGCTACTATACTACAAATACAGTTTTATTGCTTTCTAATTTCATTGTGCAGAACTACACAATGCTAAATCAGTCACAATCCAAAACGTCACTACAAGATGTCCGTTTTTTTATGTGCTCACATGTTGATGACATGCAGGTGGTTGTTCTCAAGAGTTTGAGACGGACCGATAACGAGGAAATACAAATCAAAATCCAGATGACGAAGATTTTGCCGCCAAACTCTGATCTTTGCATCCCATTCTACAATGTGGTGCTCAGAAGGTATTTCTTTCAAATAATGTTTCTACACTTTTGTTTTAGATTGTACATAAATTAGAAAATTGAAACACACCAGTCTTACTATACTGATGAATAGAATTCACATCATAGATATCAAATATAATGTCAGTCATGTTCTAGTTACATTATGAGGTTAGGAATTTAAAATTGTATTTCATCCAGTCATAATGAGACAATTTTAAGTAAGTTTTGGATAGTTTTGTTATCTTTAAGGACCTTGTCTTTCATTTCAGTAAAGATAGTAAAAACTTAGTTGCTTTCTGTCAAGTTTCTAAGCTATTAGAGTTTCTAATTTCAAGTAAATGTACTATTTTTCTCCTTATATGCAATGCAAGGCCACTACATAGCCTTGAAATATAATTACATATTTGTTTCACTGCAAGTCCAACTGTTTGAGAAAATTAAACACTGCTGCCGCTATTTTCTTTGTATTCATTCAAGCCCTTTAATAAAATAAGCTAAACATGTCATCATATGTTACTAGTAAGAGAGTTAAATGACAGGATATGACCTAGTGTTCTTGTTGTTCAAGAGTGATGAGGATCATCGGACTGAAGTTGGTTGGCCGAAATCATTACGATCCAGAAAGCGCAGTGATTCTTGGAAAACATCGGTTAGTAATGAGTTGTATTTAAACATTACAAGACAGACCCCAGCCAATATCAGGGCAACCCTAATCCAATCATTTTCCTGTTTGTGTTTGTAGACTTCAGGTATGGCCGGGCTATGCAACCTGTATCAAGCGCACAGATGGAGGTCTGTACCTGTCTGTGGATGTGTCTCACAAAGTCTTGCGGAACGACTCTGTGCTGGATGTCATGTGAGTCTACGCAGCAAATTAGACAGCAACATACAAAGATGCATTGACATTTCTGGATCAAGTCTTTGTTGTTGTTGTTGTTGTTGTTTTTTAAAGATCAGTTGCAAGCATATATCTGATAGCAAAACTGTAAAACAGTTTTGTTTTTTTGGTTTTTTTTACTACTGTATTTGTTATTTGTTGAAGCATTCCATACAATTGAGAGTGCATCTTTACTTCTGTTCCCTATACATCTGACCATATGGGTACTCAGACATGCTCATGAAAGTTTAAACATTGACTTTTATATGACCGAGGCACATAGAGCTATAAAAACTACATATTCTATAACATAGTCATACATATTTAAATACCAGATTTCCAGATGTCACGCTCTCGTGTCTGTCCTCTTAGACAGAACTGTGAATCCCCTCAATCATTTTCCACTGGGAATGTGAATGATGAGTTAAGTCAAAGGGCAACAACTTGTGTGTTGCAAAGGCCAACTGCATCTCTAGATTATTTATCATCATGTCTTAGCTTTTCCCTGCTGTATTTAAGCAGAAAATGCCAAACCATGGCACAGGGTTGTGATGGTTTTAATGGAAAATGGAAAAACTGAGTTTGTGTCCTGCTGTCTGCCAGGAACATCTTGTACCAACAGAGCAAAGAGAACTTCCAAGACGAATGCACCAAAGAACTTATCGGCAGCATTGTTATCACTCGCTATAACAACCGCACCTACCGCATCGATGCCATTGAGTGGAACAAGTCCCCTAAAGACACCTTCACTTTGATGGATGGCACAAAAACCACTTTTGTGGAATACTACTGGTGAGACTGCTCCATCCACAAACTCATTAAAACTGCACAGAAAAGCAGTACAGGTGTTTTTGTGAATGTGTGTGTTGAAACATTGACAGTAGAATATTCCATTTACATCAACAATAAATTGCTCAGTTACATCTAACTGTGATCATTTTTTGTTTATGTTCTTAATGCTTATTTATTGTTGTTGCATTGCATTGGTTGTGACATTTTAACAGCAAGAACTATGGAATTACAATCAAAGAGCTGAGTCAGCCTTTACTCATGCATCGGCCAAAAGAGAGGTCCAAGCCAGGAGGCAAGGTAAAATCTTTTATCGACAATGGTCACTTTAGCATAATGCTTAAGATTTATAGTGGGGTTGTTAATAGTACAGTAGACCACTCAAACAACACACTATGCAACATATTAAGTCTTGCCTCAGAATACCCTCTAGTGGCTACAAAAAGCTTGCAGTCTGGATTGTTAGGGAGATGTGTCAGAACACGTGCAAAATTAAAGTAATTGCTTTCCAACAGCTGAGGTAGGGTTGTCTTTACAAGTGCTTCCATATTTCCCCACATGAAGCACTCCACTTTTGCTTGAATAACTTCAGTAGTATTTCTTTGCTCCATAGGAATCGTAATGATGCAAAGAGAAAATAATACCAAAAGTATTATGTCAACACTTATTCATGCAGATGATCTTATAACAATTATTTTATTTGATTTATTTCAGCAAATCATTACTGGAGAGATCCTTTTAGTGCCAGAGCTTTCCTCCATGACCGGAATCCCTGACAAAATGAGGAAGGACTTCAGAGCTATGAAGGTAAGTTTGATGTGGCTACACAATGTTCCCTCTGTCAGAACTTTAAGCTTAGGCAGAACACCTACGTACAGCCATTCTAAAGAGTGTCTTCCACATTCTTTGGACATCCAATCTCTTATGGTTAGAAAAGACCATAGGTAAAGGTTTCTAATGATGGTCACCACGCACTCATTTCAACATTCAGTTTATTAGTATAAAAGCTACAGACATATTTTTAACAGTTTTAACCAGTGACTGACAACTCAAAGGTGAATAAGCAGCGAAATGGACTTCTGTCTTTAGCTGGTCCAAAAGACTGACGGAGATGATGATGATCAAATTAAGTTTTTTAAGAGCAGATTCAGGTCTGAAAATATTTGTATGAAAACACTTGATGAAACTTGTTAACTCAGAAGATGTCTTTTTATATTTTATAGGACTTGACCATGCACATCAACGTGAGCAGTGAGCAGCACACCCACTCAATAATGCAGCTGCTGAAGAACATCAGCGCCAATCCTGAGAGTCTGAAAGAGATCAGCCGATGGGGACTGGAGATTGGCAAAGAAATACTGGTGGTAAGGAGATATGTCACTTCACAGAAACATTTCATAGTTTTCTTGCAGGGCAAGTCAGTGATGCAAAGTGCCTGTGGGCTATATTCCCCCTAAGTGGTGTGATAAATGCAGTATTTTTCCAATGTCATTTCTTTTCAGTCTGTCACTTCTGACTGAATTCAGTCTGTGTTACAATTTTGTATAGCAGTATATATTACACATGGCAATTTCTTTTGAAATGACTGTAAATCAAAGCAGTGGTTAATAATCCTTGTCATCGAGCCAGAGCCCAGTCCAGTCACTCTGGTCCTGAGGAACAGCATTCGAAAACATGAAGTTCAAGTATATTTGTAGAACATGTACATGCTGCTTGACTGTCTGGTAGCTTCACAGTGGTCAAACAGGTACATTGGAAGAGAGAACGTGGTGGTAATGTGTGTTTTTCTTTGTTCTGCTTTAAGTGTTCCCTTCTGGTGTGTCTTTTTTTTTCTTGTTTGTACACTTCATTTTGTATAATGCTTAGTATTTGTTTGTGCTTTTACAGATTCAAGGTAGAACTCTTCCCCTTGAAACCATTTGTCTGCAGTCTTCATCTTTTGCTACCGGTGCCGATTTGTCCTGGTCCAGAGAGATTGTGAGGGACGCTTCAATCAGCTCTGTAAGTGTCATGATTATGTTCATGAATATAGCAGCATATAAACTTTTTAAACTGCAAAGTTATGAAGGCTAGGAAGCAACATTGTCCACAGCTGATGTACTAATGATCTGTGTAGGTTGGAATATCAGCTCTGGTTTACAGACCACAGTTGATATCTTCCTTCAGCAAGTAGACTATGTTTGCAACCACATATGTGTTTTTGCTTCTGCTTCAGGAATGTCTGGTGTATCACTCAGTTTCTTTATTAAATGACTTGTTTAACTCTTAGATTCCTTTGAACATCTGGGCCATCTTCTACCCTCGCCGCTGTGCTGATCAAGCTGATGAGCTGGTTTCCACCTTTACCAAGGTGGCCGGGCCTATTGGGTTAAGACTGGGGCGACCCATTCGTGTGGAGCTGAGGGATGATCGGACGGAGACTTACGTCAAGAGCGTCCACTCTCAGCTCACCAGTGAGGTATAACTTCAAATTAAGTGGATATTATTAGTGTTCACACACAATGTGTATACCACACACAGCGTGTCCAAAACAAATGCTTGTTGGGTCTGCCTGTTTGCGTAAAGACAGTTTATTGCATTGCAGATTTCCAATATTAGCTTCCTGTGACAGCATTTGCTGTGGCTACACAGTAGATTCTGGAATCTAAAAACTTCAATTTCTTTTCCATTTTTCTCTCACTAACAGTGGTTGCTGCAGAAACAAGACCTCAAAATGACTGACAGTGTTTCCTGTCTGGTTGCCTAAGGCAACCTGAGTAACTGCTAACTGTCAAGCTATGAATGGTTTTGCATGTTTCAGACCATTTAGTACAAACTGTACTGACATTACTGCAGATGATTTAAAATTCAGAGTGGTGTCTCAGGCAGCTACTAGAAAACCATGTAAAATGAAAAATACAACTGAATGCACAGGATTCTATTGCAATGCTTATCTTTCTTTGTCATTACATTTGAAAGCAACAGCTGCATCCTTTTTTTTTTTTCCATCTACATATGTTGACTGTCTGGTACCACCGATCCAAGCCTAGTGATGTAAATTAGTCAATCCTGTGTAAATTTTATCTATTTGTGTGCAGCCCAATATGCAGCTTGTAGTGTGCATTATGGTCGGCAATAGAGATGACCTCTACAGTGCCATCAAGAAGCTGTGCTGTGTGAAGAGTCCCATTCCATCCCAGGTTTGTTCATGCGTTTGTGCTGCTGTTTCAGACATGCAGGGAATAAGTATGTAGTGTGGGTGTAGAAATGCTGCCTAAATTCTATATTTTGGCAATGTTTTTTTCTATAAAAAAGAAAACAGTTTGATGGTTATTTGTCATTAGGCCATCAATGTTCGGACAATTTCCCAGCCACAGAAGTTGAGGAGTGTTGCCCAGAAGATACTCCTACAGATGAACAGCAAGTTGGGCGGAGAGCTGTGGACTGTCAATGTTCCTCTGGTGAGTATAATTGACAGTGAAAATTCATTTGTTATGGACTGTCTTAACATTGACAAAAAACTAGATTTTATGTGGTTATTGGAGAGAAAAATTGATATGTGGCTGCATTATTGGAACAGCAGAAAATCAAAACAGGGAAATGATAAACCTGTCTCACTTGAATAGAAACATTTGATGGTAGTTGGAGTTGATGTCCACCATGACACCAGCAAGGGCCATCAGTCAGTCATGGGGTTTGTTGCGAGCGTAAACAGGTAAACCCTTCATTATTCCTTGTTTTGCTGTAGTCCTTGTTTGGATTTCACATTTTGTCAGCAGCTACTGTAATGATTCCTGAGTTTATAATCAACATAGAGCACGACATTGCAGCATTTGATCCTTTGACTCACTTTGTACATAATTAACTTGGTTGGTTTTAAAGGTAGTTGTGTATCATCCATTAGAACAGCCTTGCAAATTCTTATTCAAACTGCATATTCTTGCTAAAACTGTTGCTCTAACATTTGTAAAAAAAAATAAATAAATAAATAAATAAATAAAAATATGTGTTATCAGTGATGATATCTTAATAAATATGTATTTGCTGTTTGTCTTCTCCAGCTCACTGACCCGCTGGTACTCCAGAGTAACTTTCCAGGCACCCACTGAGGAACTGATCAATGGCTTCAGAGTTTGCTTACTGGCTGCACTCCAGAAGTACTATGAGGCAAATATCTACCTACATGCATTACAAAAATGTCTTCTGATTCAGTCTCTTCTGTGTACCACACCTAGAAAATATTGATGCATTCTGTGTCTGGATATTGTCAGGATAAGAAAAAACACGTTATCCCAGGTGTAAATGCACACAGAGCAATGTAATGTAAATGAAAATTACATAACTTCAGTTTGTCTGCCCACGCCTGATGTAACGCTTAAGCATGTTCCTCTGCTCAGGTGAACCACAACTTGCCAGAGAAGATTGTGGTGTACCGGGATGGTGTGTCAGATGGCCAGCTGAAGATGGTGGAGCAGTACGAAATCCCACAGTTGATCAAATGCTTTGAGACTTTTCCCAAGTATGAGCCCAAGCTGGTCTTCATTGTGGTCCAAAAGCGCATCAGCACCACTCTGTACTCCTGGGCTGGCAACAGCTTTGGCACGCCTCCTCCTGGAACTGTCCTCGATCACACCCTCACTCAAAATAACTGGTAAATGTTATTGTCAAGTTATGGTTTCTCAGAACTGCTTCTCAGGACAACAGCCACACTGGAAAAGGCAAAAGCACCAATAGATAGCTGCACACATTTCTAGAAAGTCTTGAGAGAGACATCAATGGTGCTAAATTAATTGTTCACTTGAAATGTAATACAAATAGGTGAGATGTTCAATGCCCAACTCCTCCGTCACCTCTCTGCACCTGCATATTAAGCTGTGAAGTGGCTGTAATTGGTAACGGGTTAGTTTCATAAAATAACAGTGAGACAGTCGTGGTGTTAAAAATTGGAAAAGGTGTGGATAGAAAGGTTTCTGGTGTTATCCATTCGTCCAGTGTACATTTAGGACATTATGGGATGGCAGTTTTAAAATGAAGCAATCATTATACCTGCCGTGTTTTTTCCCTTCAATTAAACTGTTAAAGGTAGAAATTGCAAGTTTTCACAATTTGTAATTGGAAAGCACATTTCATGTACTTCCAAACACAGTGTACGGATAGCTGGCACAAAACTGCTGATGGTTAAAGGTAATCAGGTTTTTTGAAAAGTAGCTATATGGAAACAGAGCGTGCCCTGTTAATGTCAGGAAGAAAGCTGCATTTCTTGACAGTGTTGTTTTCAGTCTGGATCCAGCCTTAGGCCATAGATGACCTGTTCTCTGCTTTAATTGGCTTTAAACTGGCACTTGAGTTGAAATTGTGTTAATATGAAGGTTGTTTTGAAATCCTGGTGCTCTCTAAGAAACCACACACGGTACATGGCACGTAAAAATGTTTTCTTAGACAAGGTGGAAAAGAAGGGCCTCATTTTGTTAATGAGAAGATCACAGGATAGTGGTTGACAGCAGCTGGTTTTTAGCTTTTTATTGCCTCTGTTCCTCAAAAATCCTGCAGCTCCATTTCCTAGTAAGAGTAGTAAATATGTAGACTTTGATTAGACAACCATCAAAGATGCTGTCTATTTGCTGTTGGCTGTTTAAAAAATTTCAGACTAAAGATATTTATTTTTTCCATTCATATTCAGGGTGGACTTCTTTCTGATGGCACATCACATTCGCCAGGGCTGTGGACTTCCTACACACTACATCTCTTTGTACAACACAGCAAACCTTACACCAGACCATCTGCAAAGGTATCAATAACCAATTTTCTCTTCCTCTAAGAGTCACTCTGACTCAAATAATTATTTTTTCTGGTAATTATAAGATAAAAAGTCATAATTGCAAGGTAAGGTCTCCAAAACCTGCTAGTGCTGCTGCACATTTCTAACACGCTGATGTGGTTAATACTGCTTGAAGCAGGTCACCCTGTATATGGAAGGTATTGTGCATTTTAGGACCAAAAGCATGAAACATTCTCCTGGTTTTCGAAAGACCATGAAGTTTATTTTCAGACACGGAGGCGTTTTCAGATTTGACCTCTGGGACTAGGCAGAGGACAAACAAATTTCAGGATGTCAATTTTTAAAAAATGGTTTCACTTTCTCACAGGGCTAAAACCAGTATACAGCAATTTTGCTTTGTTTTAGCACTCTGCAAAACTGACATTGACTCAGTTTATTGAAGTGAAACAAAAACAAATGGGGGAAAACCCTCCACACATACGTACACTCAAACAGCAAAGAAGCACAGTTAAGCACTCGGGTCAATACTTCAATAAATCCCTTGACAGAGTTTTTATCTTTTTTTTGCATAGCAGAATTTTTGGTTCCCCTTATTGAGGTTTTAACCAGCGCTGAAGTAAAATCACTGGCACTAAAATGCGAAAAAATTTAGAAAAAACAATATTGAATACGTTTTGTTAATAGAGGTTTCATTACTTAAACATAATAGATATTTGTGTTTTCAAATGATTACAGATAACTGGAAAGAGTATATATTTCTGTCAAAGTGACGTAGATTTGCTTTTCTACATGCTGACTGATCATACTTACTGTCGTGCACAGTCACCCCCAAATGCCCTTTTTGAACCCAGTAAGTCTGACAATTGGATACCTTTGTACTGAACTGTCAAGGCAGCCATTTCAATATGGAGCTCACTGAACATGTAGTTCTCTCTGTGGCTGTCTTGCCACGTCCGCTGCATCTCCTAGGCCAGTCACAGAGATGTTTGTATGTGGCAGGAAGAGCCACCTGCCCAGGGTTCAGGTGATAAACTGCTGCTCTTTTGATATTCCTTAAATGTCTTACAGTGGCTGCACACTCTGCAGCCACTGTAAGACAACCAAAATAGTCACATAGGCAAACTTTATAGGAGTGTGCAAGTTAAAATTGGTCACATTCACGCAAGTCAATGATGATCATTGAGCTGTTTTGGTGTCGCTCTAACAGCGCAGGCAGCTACTGCGTGAGTTATAGTGGTGAAAGGCAGTACTTTTATTTCTTCCCAGGCCTTGTCATTCTGTCCCTGCCGGATGCACAAAACAAGCCATTTTGTTTTTGTGCATTCCTCAGACAAAACTGACAAAAAAAGGAGGCTGAGAGTTTGAGGTCCGACTCAGACACACCTGATGATCAGAGTTTAGGTGCAGGCAGGAAGATACCAACTGAAGTGCTGAAGAAAATAATGCAATACAATTAATTACGATGGCTAGGGCAGAGTAGGGCTGCAAAATCAAATAATTATTAGTCACAATAATGACTTTAGTTTCTAACCACTGTATGAAATCAATCAACTGCGGTTTTTACATTTAGAAAATGCACTCCACTTCTAAAAGATATAGCTGTTTTCTCCGCTCATAAAAAAACAGCGCATGTGGATAGAGTCGGTTTCATCTTGGATAAATCTGACAGTAGAACTCCCTAGTTCACTCTTGTCCAAGTAATTTTTGCTCACACACCTGTCTGACAGCACTGCCGGCACCTGCAGCATCGACTGCAC
This sequence comes from Stegastes partitus, assembly GCF_000690725.1. Lineage (NCBI taxonomy): Eukaryota > Metazoa > Chordata > Actinopteri > Pomacentridae > Stegastes > Stegastes partitus. The sequence goes on from NW_007578614.1 coordinate 278,573, forward strand.
CCTACAGTGTGAGGCCTTTTAGGGAACATCAGTAAATGTAGCGTCTACCAATAAGCCAGTGTTCAGCTAGTGAACAAGTTCTTCTGGAGACCTGGTGTGTGTCATCTAGTAATAAAGGCAACAAAGTTCCAGACTATGACCATCATGGTCACTTATGCAATTGTTTTTTTAGAAGTGTGTGAATTAAAATTTCAATAGGTCACATTCATGTGAGTGCATGATGATCATTAGGCTGCTTTGATGCCCTTTCTACTGGTACTGGTTGCTACTACACTAGCATCGTGGTGGAAAGTCATAGTTTTCTTCTTTACCAGCTCAGTCAGTCCCTCCCTGCCTGACATGTGAAACTATTCATTTAGCTGTAATTGTGTTTGACAGATGAAGCAGTTTATAGGTGATGATTTTTGAAAATCAAAATGAGGAGCAAGAGGAGGACGCTGGTGGAGAAGGAGAGGTTCTAACTCAGTTATGTCAGGGTGTCGGCAGGGAGATGCCGACTGAGCCAATCACAACGCAGTACTAGTGCTGCAAAATGACCTTCTGTGAATGACAATCAGGATTTGGCCTCCCACAATTCAATCAACATGATCTGCTACAATATTGATGTTTAAAATGCCCTGCTCATTAGACAGTCTGCATACAGCCCATATAGCTAAAATCACTTATCAACTCGGGTAACCCTGACATTAATGCCGTATTTCGCCCTTTTCAAGGTAATTTCTTTTTCGTTCACCTGTCTGCGTCCAACAAGTTTGCTGGAATCTGAGGCGTTAAGGGAACTTCTGTAAATTTTAATGTCTATCAATGTGCAGATATTAAGCAAGTGAGAAATTTAGCCTGTGCCAGATTTTTAGCAGTGACATCACAGCTTCAGAGAAAAGACTGGTTCATGACAAGCTGCTGAGGTCAGTGACCTCTTACCAGAGGTCAGATACAAGTTGCATCCATGTATGAAATAAGGCCTTGGGGTGAAATGTTCAGGCTCGAGTCATAAAATGCCGATTTGGTCTGCATCACCCTTCTGCTGAATGGGTGAATCAGGCAGTTTTTGACAAGTAGACCCAGAATATTTGATCAGAATATTTTAAACATCACAAAATGCATTTGTTGAGAATTACGTTTATTTATGTTTTCTGCATGCCTTTAGACCAAGAAAAACCTTAATGTATGGTCAGTTGTACAACGTCGGTAACACTGTTCATTTGGTCCCGTGCTAGGTTGACTTTCAAGATGTGCCATTTGTACTGGAACTGGCCAGGCACCATTCGTGTTCCAGCACCATGCAAGTACGCCCACAAACTGGCCTTCCTGTCTGGCCAGTACCTGCACTCTGAGCCGGCCATCGAGCTGTCAGACAAGCTCTTTTTCCTTTGAGCTGCACCAGTTATGACCACCAGCACTGACTCTGAGTTTGCTTTGTTGCTAAGTTTTCAGTTTAAGCCAATGTTCCAGTATGTGGCTTTATGTTCTCTTATTGTTCAGACCCTTCCAAAATGCATGCAACTTTGTACAACTACAAAAACAATAAAACACCTTTTTTTTTTTTTTTTAAATATATAAATCATTTTATCATACATCTTTGTAAATTCAAAGAGTCTCCATAGACATTCAACAGTAATGCTGTTTTTAAAATGGCTGTTGCAGACCATTGGCACCAAAATCTTGGCATGTAAGATGTTTTCGAAATTCTGCATATAACACATTTCTGTTTTGGCTTTGAAGAGGCCATCTTGTCACCCTCTGCATAAATTTTTTTTTTTTTTTTAAATGTAAAAAGCCATAGCATGGGCCATGGGGTACACACTAATCACTAGTGCTTACAGTAAAACAAACAAAGTTTCCCACATCTTAAAGTTTTCATTGATTTCATATCACACAAAAGCTATTTGCAGAGTTCTACAGTAGTTGTAGTATGGCAGCTTCATCAGGCAGGTTCAGCTGTGAGATTCTTCTATAAGCTGTGTGATTAATGACTTGTTAATGGAGGAAAGAGCTGTAACACTACTGCCAACCTTTTGCCAGTGTTCCATCCAAATGTATGTTTCCTGTTCAGACTGAAATGTAAACTGCACATTTTCTAGTTCTGCTTCGTGGCTCACTGTGAAGGTGACAATCTGAAAACTGTTTAGTGATGAAAGATTGGTTTGGCCTTTCACAAGCTGAGTGCAGGCTGTGACATTAACAGTTAACTAAAAACACTGCACTGCTTTCTCAAAACTGTAAACACAAAATCCAACTTCAAACAACATCCAGAAAACCTGTTTTTAGATAACACACAGCATCCAAAACAACAGCACAAATATCAAAGTGTTTATATTGCAGTGTATGCACGTTTTTTTGTTGTTTTTTTAAAAATCCCAACTTAGTAACAGTTTAGTTATTTAATACTCGAAGTCCTGCAAGCAAAACAGTATTGAATGTCTCTGTATTCACTACCTGTGTGGTGTAAATACACAGCCCTGCCAAAGGACAAAATGTGAAGACATTATGTACACTGTAAATGCAAAAAAGTCAAGTCTTTGTGCTGAGTCAGACCAGAGAACTTTGTGTGCATCACAGGCAACGTTCTGTGATGTAATGTGATGTGGAGGATCCGGCCATGGTAAGTCAATGGCCTATAGGGGATTAAAAGGAGTAAAACTCTTGTCAGGTCAAGGAAAGGGGAGTTTAGAGAAAGGTAAACATTAATGAATCACTGATTGATGCTTGAACCACTTGTGTGTCAGGAAACTGCAGTGACTACTGACAGTGTCCAAACCAAACAGGATGTGCTGCCCACTCATGATCCTGCTGCTCAAACCAGATATCCCCAAGACCAGAATGTAAGAAGATGTTCTTTGTTCTATATATATGTTTTGAGTGATCTGGTGTAAAACCTGTGGTTCCCATCGTGTACCACATTGCAAAACATGTTTTCCTCAGTGAGAATATATTTAGAAGTAAATGAAATCTGCAAATTGTGTCCAACAAGATGAAAATAGTTTTTCCAGAAGAGTGATTTGATGAATGGGTCAGTTAGGTTCAGAGACTGAGGTTTATGTTTCAGTAATTCAGAAAAACGTCACAATCACACAGCCAGTTTAGACCAGTACACTCCTGACATCTTGTGGCTGGAAAGAGATATTGGTTAGTCGCATACAAAGAAAATGATCTTGTCAGATTGACATGTGGAGTGAAGGAAAAACTAATTTAGGTAAAAGGTAGCCATTATAAGGCATTTTGTACTGTTCTGAAGTGATTCTAATTTTATATTTTTCATTAAGTACATTTGTAAAACAATCTCTCTTTGGGGAATAATTTGTTGAAAAATTGTTTTTATGTTTCATTGAGTGCGTAGGGAGTTTAGAATGGTGAAGGTGAGAAGGAATAGCAAAGTGTGTGTGGGTCTGATGGATGTGGTGTTGATGAAAACATTAAACCATCCAAGTTGTTGGCTGCACTGGTGAACTACTTGACTAACACAACTAAGTCAACTAGTATTGTTGGTTCTAAATGTGGTTTGCACCGTTGAGTTTAATAAGCTATCAGTAACTCTGGCATCCAGTTTCTGGTGACAAGTTCCAGCTAACTTTAATATACATAAGAAATTACTGGGGGGGAGAGAAGCAGGAAAATCCGTTCTTTCTTTGACACCCTGTTTGATATTGTGAAGGATCAAACTGGTAATGTTATGAGGGATATTCGACATTTTGATCTAAACTTAACTATGTAGGGAAGACCGAGGTAAGATGAGCCATAGCTACATTCCTCCAAGAGAAAGGAGGACACTGGTGCCTCCTATGCCTGGCCCCTGACCTGCTTTACTTGCCATGTGATTTACAGCTTTCTTTTCTGAAGCAGCAGTATTATAAAATTCGTCATTCAGGTAAATGGTTATGTCATACATTCACTGCTGATAGCTTAATATTTCTATTAATGGTATCAGGTCATGTAATCATAAGGCTATATCCATCCATCCATTATCTATACACCGCTTAATCCTCACTAGGGTCGCGGGGGGACTGGAGCCTAAGGCTATATCCAAACAGTATTTAAAATGTCTGCTTCTGAAAAAGAGGTCATGAAAGGTTGTGTTTAGACACTGAACCTCCACAGGGCAAGATGAGCATCTGTAGATGGAGTATGTTGAATTATGTCTCGACCATTCTGATTGGTCTTTGCAATAAAAAAAAAATAGCGTAGCTAGTCACTCTAGTCTTTACATAACCTTCTGGCCTTTCAGTAACCTTTTGCAGGGGTCGGCAACCTTCAATACTCAAAGAGCCATTTGGACCTGTTTCCCACAGAAAAGAAAACACTGGGAGCCACGAAACCCTTTTGACATCTAAAATAAAGATAACACAGATACCATAAATTGTTTTTACTTTTAATGGTATGTATAAAAAAACTGTTGCATTTATAAAATGTATGAACTACTACAGAGAAAACAAAATTTTATTTGTACATACAAGTAGATAATGGATGGATGGATAGTCTTGGTGAATGTCAACTTCTGACTTTAAAAAACATTTTTAAAAAATTCTCTCATTATTCTGGCATTTAGCAAATATAAATAATTTTGGTAATCCAAACTGACCTAAAGGCCCAGAGAAACTATCAGAGCAGACGCAGAGGAGGATATATGAACACTCCTCACCGCGCTGCTCCTGACGCTGTGCCATCAAACCTGGCAGGGATGCAGCAGTCCCTGAACGCGGCAATCCAACATGTGGAAGAGCTCCTCAAGGAGAAGCGACGCTTCCTCCAGCAGGTCCAGAGTGCCGACCACAGAATCGGCCAGTTGGAGGCACTTCTGGACAAAAGCCAACGCAAGTGCAAGGAGCTGGAGGAAGCACAACGGCAGACCATCGCCAAGAGTCTCCACAATGAGGAAGCATCTTCCAGCAGCCAGTCCATGATGTGGGGAGACATCATGGACACCAGGGACGAGCTGATAGAGCAGCAGCTCAGAGAGAAGGATCAGGAGATCCTGAGACTCTCTGAGCTGCTCCAAAGAGATGGATCACTCCAGAGAGGCAACAAACGACTCCAGGAGGAGAACCACAAGCTGTGGGAGGAGAATCACGAACTCCAACAGAAAGTGAAGATGGAGGTCAAGGCTGCAGCAAGAAACAAGTTGCTGGAGGAAGAAAACAAAACACTCCATTAACAGAAGGATGGACTGGAGCAGCAAAGACAGAGGCTGATGATGACAAGTAAAGAGCTGCTGGAGGACAACCAGAGACTGGCGCTCAATGAGACGATTATGGAGAACAGGTGGAAATGCCTAAAGGTGGAGAAGGAGCAGCTGGACCGCCAGAA
>NW_007578614.1:283919-284941 GCF_000690725.1 Stegastes partitus
CTCCACAATGAGGAAGCATCTTCCAGCAGCCAGTCCATGTGGGGAGACATCATGGACACCAGGGACGAGCTGATGGAGCAGCAGCTCAGAGAGAAGGATCAGGAGATCCTGAGACTCTCTGAGCTGCTCCAAAGAGATGGACCACTCCAGAGAGACAACAAACGACTCCAGGAGGAGAACCACAAGCTGCGGGAGGAGAATCACGAACTCCAACAGAAAGTGAAGATGGAGGTCAAGGCTGCAGCAAGAAACAAGTTGCTGGAGGAAGAAAACAAAACACTCCAGCAACAGAAGGATGGACTGAAGCAGCAAAGACAGAGGCTGATGATGACAAGTAAAGAGCTGCTGGAGGACAATCAGAGACTGGCGCTCAATGAGATGATTATGGAGAACAGGTGGAAATGCCTAAAGGTGGAGAAGGAGCAGCTGGACCACCAGAAAGACGAAGAAGTCCAGAGGCTGAAGGACCTAAACGACTCTCTCACTGCGACGGTCTCCAGTATCCAGCAGGAGATGCTGGACAAGGAGGCCGAACACCAGCACAGAGAGGAAGTCTGGCGGTTTAAACTCAGGACTCTTGAGAAGCTCTGGGAGGAGGCAGAGCAGCAGAAGACAGAGATGGAGGGGACAGTGAAGGATCAGCTGGACCGCCAGAAAGACCAAGTCCAAAGGCTGAAGAGAGTAAATGACTCTCTCACTGCGACAGTCTCCAACATCCAGCAGGAGATGCTGGACAAGGAGGCCAAACACCAGCACAGAGAGGAAGAGTGGCGGTCCAAGCTCAGCGCTGTGGAGAAGCTTCAGGAAGAGACGGAGCAGCAGAAGACAGAGATGGAGCTGAAAGTAAAGGAGCTGAAAGAACAGGAACAAAGACTCAGAGGGGAAGAGACACAAAAAGAGAAAAAGAAGAAAAAGAGCTTCTGGCGTTGTCTCTTCCCCAAAAGGAGACACAACAACCAGCTGAAGGTGGAGGAGGCAGCTGGTTGTTCAGAGTAGCTCCCTCTGCCTCCCCCCTTCCCATC
>NW_007578614.1:289261-289991 GCF_000690725.1 Stegastes partitus
ATGGATGGATGGATGGATGCATTTGGAAAGCCCCAGTAAGTGTATTACACCTACGGGGCTGGGCCTTTCTTAACTGCCATTGTTTCCTCAACCACAGCGGGTGGAACCCAAGTGGCCCATGTGGGCTGTCGAGGTGGGGGGCCAGAGCTCCTCTAAAGCAGGGCAGTGACATTATGACAGGAGGATCCTTGAGGCCTGTCGCTCTCTTGGGTGAGATAGAAGTGTCCAATAAAGATTCCCGTCTAACTTTTTAAGTCATGTTAGACTTCACTACTTTAGGTTCAAGATGATCAAGCATGCAGAGCAGATTCTGTCAGTGACTGACAGAGGAAACAGTCCAGTGAGGGTTTACAGGAGCAGCCTACACTCTATGGTTTCTGGATGAGGCGCAGCTGCAAGAAAATGACATATCAGTCTAAGCTGGTTGAGTTTCAAATAGATCAAAGTTGCTGTTAAAGCTGCTGTAACTCCATATATGGTCTTGAGGAAATAGACATGTACAATATTTCCATTACACTACTTTGTGCACAACAACAAGAAAAAAAAATTTCACTCTGGTGCGACTATTTTCACGGACAGGAGAGAGAAAAGAGGGTCTGAGCAGAGACACCGAAGAGCTGTGTTGTATGCACGGTTGCTGTTTTTGTTATCAGCTAAGGATGCTGTGTAACTTTCACTTCTACTGACCTAGGTGACTGTCTGTTGTGTTCAAGACTTTGCTTTTTCTTCC
>NW_007578614.1:290766-291594 GCF_000690725.1 Stegastes partitus
ATCATTGCAGATGACAGACCTAAAAACTACAATAATCCACCTGTACCAATGTCTCACAAAATCAAATTTATGACTATCAAACATGAAAAGCAGAGTACTGGACAACTTGACATATAGGTTAATGAGTGTGGCCTTCCAAGCACTGGCAGCTTTAGCATAAGACAGCTACAGTCCTTACAAACTGTGTTAGAAGAAAAGAAGAAAAGTAGAGAGAAGCAACAGAAAAGTTTGAAGCAGACTGGGGTGCTTATTCATGCTAATTATGAGAAGCACAGATCAGGAACAGAAGACAACAGAGAGGAAGAGGCTCACTAAAACCTAAGTCTCAGCACCTCAAACTAGATCCTGATCTGGACTCAGCTCTGACAAGAAGACAGCAGCATGAGATGAGCTATCGCAGCCACCGCCCAACACCATTCAACACGGCCACGCAACTCCAAGAGCCACTGCAATACCGTCGTCATCCAACATGGCGATGCAGCCTCAACAGCGACCGCCAATATCGTCATCATCCAACATGGCAACGCAGCCCCCACAGTCACAGCCAACACCCTCACCAATGTTCATAATATTAAAACTTTACACAACAAAAACAAACACTAACTGCCTTGATTAATGATACTCACCAATAATGAACATAATCCAAGTTTTTCCCCACAAGACAGGAGCTGTGGTTTGTTGCTTCCAGCTGTTTAGGACTCTTTCCTTTGAGGTTATTAAATACCTGCAGCATCAGACAGCAGCAGGATCCACAAACGTCTCAGAGGAGAGAGAGTTGAACACATTTGTGTACGTGGACGATACATGTCTTCACATCAGACACACAGA
>NW_007578615.1:0-31595 GCF_000690725.1 Stegastes partitus
GTAACTAGGCCACACTTGCTCCGATCTGCCCCAAACTCGACATGCCGGATCACAGTCCTGCCCGGAGCAGGTTTGCCCCACACCACGCCGTGCGCAAAGGCCGACAAGCGTAGGGCGAGGACCCGTCCATCGCCGCTTGCGGCTTTAGTTTCCCTTGCTCCACCAAGGATGGTAGGAGGCATAAAAGGGAATCTGCGGTGTGACTGGACGAGATCAGCTGGAGAATGGGACACAAAGTAAACAAACAAAGGAAATCAGAAGAGCGTAGGTTTGTTGATCATCTTGTAATTTCTTGGTGGAGTTTCAGTAAGAGTACTGTAATACGTGGTGAGGCTTTAGCTTCATAGCTTCATCCTGTCTTGCACCAACTGTGGTACTTTTCTGTTAAAGGAACATAGCTAAGGTTTTAATAAATATTTTTAATATTTACCCAGCCATGTGCATTTAAGGGCTGGCCATTAATTTTAAGCATCCAAGGTTGTTTACAGGTCTTGGACAGAATCACTGCATAAATGGGGAAAAAAAAAAACTTGTAGAAAGTGCTTCCCTTCTCTTCAAGGGAGCAGCGCAAATTTGATGAACTGCTTCACTCGAGGCCTAAAAACTCTAGATTTTAAATCAGAATTTCATAAAGAATCTGTTGGTTTGAAGTCAAGAATAAATGAGTTTACCAGACTTTTATAGGCCACTCCTCATCTCTGCTTGAGGTTGGCAGGTTGAAACTGCAAATGTCCACAACAGTCTGTGGTCCAGTGACATTGTGGATAATGCAGGTTCAAGATGCAAGAAAAGATTAAATATGTCTAGCTCTTCTGAATTTTAAATTTTTTTAGGGCATTGAGTATTAAACTCTCTGGAGTGGCGATACAATTTATTGCATATCTTTTGTTGTTGTTGTTACAGTACATCTAACCTCAGCAAATACTTTATTATGAATAAAGCAATAACATGACAAAAAACTTCTTTTAGCTTTTTGGCTTGTAAAGGGCAAACTGTGACATGTCTGATTAATATTTCAAGACGGACCAAATATTTAGTGTTCAGTTACTTTATATATGTAGTTAACAAAGTTACTACAGTTTGTTCTATTTTAACACAAAAACTTTAAACTATAGATTTATCTAGTTATTATGGACAAATTACATTAATAATATCTTACTTTGAAAAAAAATAACAAATTGTTACTTTTCTTTATCAGTCACAGTTTTCTTATTTGGAGTCACTATCCTGTTAGTTCATTGTGTACCTTTGTCCGAGAAAATTAAATGATAGAAGCAGAGAGGGCAGAGAACAACACAGATTTAAGGTGTTGATGAAATTATTAAAATGAAAATGTTCCTCTCAGGGAGATGAGCTGCTTTTTCTCTTTTTTTTTTTTCTGTCATGGTTATTAGAGCAATTATCGATAACAGGCAAACATTCCACTTCTGGAGTCTCAGCTTCATGTTTTTTATAAAATCAATATGGCCTCCTGACCCTTATCTTTCATCCAAACGAAAAATGACAGAACAAATTTGGTGTATGATGGATGACGGCGCCTTTATGTGGCCCATGTAATGGAGCTGATGATAAGGAGTTGAGTGGACTTCCAATTAGGAAGCCTCTCCTATTGTGATATGGATTAGTGTATTGTTTGAAATGGTGACCTGACTTCATTAAATTGGCAATCTGAGAACTGGAATGAGTGACAGAAAAATTGGGAGCAAAATAGGGCAACTAGATGACATAGCGGTTACAAAATCTGTCCTCCGACTACAAGCAAAGGGCCCTTCACTTTTAATATGTCCTACAGTGAACCTTGACCTGGTTCTATCTGACCCGGTGTTCTGGTGGGATGCAGGGATGCATGAGTTTCTCGGAGAGAAACTTGAAGCAACAAACAACATAATTTGTTTGTTGTAAAGCAACTTAAATTCTCTCACAGTTGACCTGCTGGCTGTGATCCATCTTAATGTTTGCCAGCGGCAAAGTGGTCGAGATGGAGAGCTGCAGAAGAAGATATCATTCAGTGTCTAATCATTCTATCAAGCCACAATGTGCCTTGTATTTGTGGGGTGTTGCGACGGAGGGAGACCCCGGCCAAACATCAGGTGTCACACTCAGCGCCAATGAATGGACAATGGTTATCCATCAATCTTCTATGTCAGCTTGTCTCGAGGCCTGAAACCAACTACAATGTCCATCTCAAACCAATTTGATCCCTTCAGCTGACTCATTCATCAGCCTGACCTCATTTGCAATCCAGACTGGTTTCCTGAAGAAAGGAGAGTTGGATTCAAAGGAGAGGATGGGTGCAAAATATTGAATTTGAGGGAACCAGTGACCAGTCGTCCAAAATATTGCTTGGAGCACAGTAGGTGAGCGATGGTCTTTATCTCAGTACCAGGGTGGCTCATTTATTTTGTTGATGGATTGTTTATCAGTCGACCAGAATAGACGTGTATTTGAGTAGCTGGAGGGAAGTTTAGAGGGGTTTTATGCAGCAGCTCTGTAGAACAGCCATGTACATCCCCTTCAGCCAACTGACCTCGTCGGGTCATCAGGACTTAAGTAAGAGTGAAAGTCGCTTTAAATGGAGCGAGGCTCCCAGGGACCCAGCCTTGGCTGAGCAGCTGCTGCCAGCCGGCGACTATTACTTTTCCAGGGGCTGACTTTGATGTTTTAACAATCCATACATATTGATTCAGACTGATAATAAACAATTTGATTAGCCTCTTTCTATAGGCTGTCATTTCAATCACTTTCAGAGCTCCGATGGAGTGGAAGTGAGGGGCCGTGGAGGGAGGGAGGCATGAGAGGAGGGCTGGAGAGACGGAGCAGAGACAGAGAAAGCGGCCAAAGCTGAAAGAGAGGGTGGAGGGCCGGAGCCCCCTCCTCAGACAGAAAAAGGAATCCAGCCCTGATTAGGCCTCTGCCTTTGGTGAATTGGACAAGACAGCTGAGCTGCCAGGTTATTAACTCCCTCAGAAAATTCTCAGCCCTCTCTCAGGCCGGCCTGAATACTGCGATCTGGATCGATAAGCAATCTCCGGTGTGTACCAAATGCCTGCTGGATTCATTTGTCTCCCAGCACCCTCTCCCTCCGCTGGACAATACACCTGCACAACTGAGCCCCTCACCCCCAGCCCCTCCTTCCCCCTTCTTCCCCGAGTGCTGTTCTCACTCTCTCCTCTCCCCTCTTTCTTCCTCACCCTCCCTCCTTCCTCACCTCTCTCACGTTCACTCACTGGAGTCTCTGTCACTTTTTAAATAATGACCCTGGGGCTGAAGGAACAACTGCCTACCTCTATTTCATCACGGTGAGTCCCTCTCCTGCAGGCCGGGGCGACCAAGCTGTCCGGGAGAGAGAGAGCGGGGGAGAGAGACGGAGAGGCTGAAAGAGAGAGAGAGAGGAAGAGGGAGAGGAGGGCTTGCCCACGGCGAAGAGGAAGGCGGGGGCCGCAGCAGCATCATGACTGACAGAAGCACAGATGTCACCATCAGAGCTCAATCTAGGCATATAAATGACCAGCCCATGGCAACTTTCTAGTAAACATCAAACATACAAAGTAGCTGTTGTTAAGCTTGAAATCATACAGATTGAATAAGCGTTTCATGTTGTGCCACCTATTATATAATCACATTAAGAATCAACCATTCTTCACATGTGTTTGTCAGTTATCGAGCTGCTTTGTGCTGCCAGTGTGGGAGTTTGTTGAATCTAGTGAGAGTACGGAGCTCCTCTGAGAAAACTCTCAGCAGCGTGCTGAGAACTGTGTAGCTCAATGTGCTGAGGCTCAGAAAGCAGGCAGAGCTGCCGATGCTGTCCGCTTCCATCACACGTGCTCAGAGAAAGCAAGCTTCCCTCATACTCAGAGGTCTCTTACACTCAAAGCGAGCCTCTTTGTGGAGGAGAAGTAAAGATGGATTTACATAGTGATTGTGTTTGCTGATTTGGCAGCGCTTCAGCTGATAACTTTTAGTGATTCGCTGCGGCATTGATCTCCCAGATGGATTTATTGACGAGGGTGGACGGCCGAAGGTGGGGGTTGAGTTTGTGGCAGAGGAGGCGGGGGGGTGCTCGCTGGTGGTGAGGTGATATGAGGAGAAAACAGTAGATAGCCGCTCAAGCGAGGGGGACAGTGGATGAGTTTGATGTTACCTGCCTTTACTTATTGGCGGAGTTATTCCCCCTAAGGAGTTAAAAGCCATGCTGTTTCTCATAGCTCATTTCTGGGGTTTGTCTTTTCTATTGTCTTTCTATTGTCTCTGTGTGGCTGCAGAGTTGCGACCCCAGAGGGAATTGTCTGTCAGCATACAATAAAGGCAAAGCCTGCAACCGAGGACTCCATTTCTCAGGGCTAATTGTCAGGGACAATGCATGCCACAGAAAACACAGGCTATGAAGGATAAACCTGGCGGATGTTTAGATTTTCTTATCACTGTAATCTCTCATGGAGCAAAATCAAGCCCAAGCTGCAGTGATGGTTATAAGCAGAAGGGAAAAAAAACTGTGAGGGAAATGCAGTTATTAAAAGGAAGTCTGTAAATATTTGAAAGGACTTTAATGCAGCGAATAGCAAAACACTCAACAGACAGGCTGCTGTTCTGAGGCAGGGATGTGGGACAGACCAAACAGGAAGCTCCTCAAAAATGTATGTTGGAGTTTTTAATCAGTCAAAGATGGCTTTCTCATCAGGGGTTGATTGCAACGGAACAGTTTTGGTTCATAATGTTTTTTCCTTTGAAAGATCACAGGCTGTGATATCATCAAAGAAAAATTGTAATAATGTCATTCGGCTGATAACATGATACAGAAAGCTGATCTCTTGATTGTTGTAATTGCAGTCCTGCATAACCACAGCGTTATCACTGCCATGTGATGAGCCTGATTCCCAAGTAAGCACCTCTAACCCTAATAATGTTGTCTAATGTACACCACAAAATGCTGCTTTACAGACACTCAACCTCCCTAATTTACTGGGAGTCAGTCCAGGCCCTCCCAGTTCTCACTTTGTGCCTTTATCAGCCGTTTTAAACCATTTTAACCTCCTCTGTAACTCGATCCTAGCAAGCACTTTTTCATTAGCATCTCTTTTTCTTTCCTCTTTTCAAGGTCATTCGTAATGTGGAATCTATAAACTTCTCAATGAAGAAAGTTATTTGAATTCTTAGATTTTAATGGCTGAGCTTAAAAATTCCCATTTCAGACCTGCAGTTTTAAAATGATCCTGCAACGTGTATGTCAGCAGATGAAATTACTGGCGGTAATTGCTCTCACGCCATGTAAGTCTCTCCGTCCTCCTCACACACACTGTAGTTATGCACACACACACTCCTCACACACACACTGTCTGTCTCTGTTGCATTTACGTCATATTTTTTGCATTAAGCTATATTACATTTTGCGTATGCCCACATTTCTGGCATTTGACAAAGAACTACAAATAGCAAGATAAACAGCTTTTCAATTAAAATATAGGTTAAACATTGATCATGTTTCATATTAAGAAGCTACAAAACTTTTGTCGTATTATTCACTGTCCGGTTCCCAATGAAGCTGTGAATATTGTCACTTTAGGTCAAACAGTTCTAGCAAATATAATACAATACAAGGTCTCACAGGAGAGATGTGTTTTAGGTTCCCGCTGGTAAATATTGCGTCCAGCAGGGGGTTTTCTTCTGACAAAGTTTACGTCTTTTCACTCACACTTATTACCCACTTTGTTTTTATCTTTAGCCAGGTTAGCAGCATGGCTCAACGGATGGCAGTCTTGATCTGTCAATTTACCTCATTTATTGGTTGAACTGGCACATTTTGTACAAGCATTCATCATCACCACAGGATGAAACCTAATGAGTTTGGTGATCCTCTGTTTTACAAACCGTGTTAGCATTTACAGTGAGCATACTTGTAGAAGTATAAAAGATGTATTTAAGACGGACATAACCTCTGGATCTAAAAAGGTGAACGCAGAAGCGTCTTAAAACTGCATTGTTTTCAACAGCCATCAGGGGGCGACACCCCTGGTTTGCAAAAAAGTTGTCCAGTCTCAAAACAATATGGCTGACATCATGGTGGAAATGTCCATCTTTTGTGTTAAAATCTATGTATGGCTAGCCATAGCTTTACAATCCAGAGTCAAATTACAGATAATAACAGCATTGTGTTGATTAGCTGTAGGGTGACTGGTCAAAACATTATTTGTGAAAAATAATTTTAACGTCATTCTGAAGACGTAGAACAAAAGTTTAGTTTAGTTTTGACCAGTCAAAATAATAGCTGTTTAAAATGTTGTGCTCGATGCTGCTTATGCAAGTTTTTCCATTCAATATTGGTCCAGCAAAGCATTTGAACAGTGTAAGCAGAAGCAATATGTTTGAAAAGCAAGTCACTGCAACCTCCTACTTACAGCAGCTTCTGATGTAACTACAAATTCCAGCAATGTCAATTTTTCTAGTCAAAAATCAAAACATTTGCAATAACTTTTCGATTACGCAAATTCCACTTTGAGACATCTACACTATTTAATTTGTCAGAATCCTATTTCAAGCTATCTACAACTCAATTTTGGCTGGTTAAAATGTTTTATAAGGTATCTAAAAAGGACAATGTGCACATCTTAAATTCAGTAGAATTCAAGATATCTTAAACTATAACTAAGACTAGTCAGAATTAAACTGTATGTATCTAAAACTGTTACTGCATCTACTCATAATTCAGTGTTCATATTTGCAATGAAAAGCCAATACACATGAATGAAAGGAAGTGACATCATTTGTCCCAGGGAAAATGACAACATGGATATCTGAAATGACAGCTGTGGATAGGAAGGATTGAATTGCAGATATATGCACTGCATATCTAGCCTGCCTATTGAATTTTAAAACAGTTTGCCATTGTTTATGAGCATACTGCATTACCATGCTGATGTTAGCATTTAGCTAAAAGCATCAGTGTACCTGAGCACCAGTTTGGCTTCTAGCAGGGCTGTGGACTCTTTTGGGTATTGAAATAACTGATGCCATCATTTCTCTGCAGAAAATGGTGCCATTGTTAAAATGATCCGAGAACATACATGGCTGTACCATACATTGTTTGTATTGTGGAAAATAAAAATATAAAAAATATAATGAGAAAATGGAAATTGTTGCAGATTATTTCTTTAAGGTGGCATGTAATTTGAGAAAATTGCATTTTGTTTCCAGTTGTTCAGTCTTGCTCCTTGTGGTTACGTTGAATGAAGAAAACTCGGTGTGTCTCCCTCTACCTCTCTCATTGTCCCTTCCTGACAGTGACGGTAATGTGTGAGTAGGTGAGCCACCCTCAGGGCTCTGTACATCCACGTCTACCTCAATATAAATCAGCACTTGTCATCACAGACTCATATCACACGCTCTGATCCCACGTCCCCTCTACAGATTCCTGCTTGTTGTTCGATACCGTCCGAGATGCCAGTGGCCAGAGTATTAAACCTGTCCAGTCTCACCGGCAGTGTCTCCCTCTCTGTGTCGCTTTGTTTTCTCCCTCCTGGACCTGTAGGTGCTCCCGCGCAGTGAAGTTAAACAGATGTGACTGCATTAGATTCAGCCCGGACAGCAGCACACCTCTTCTGCCCTGAATGCATTCTATAATTATCCGCCACACCTTGTATCAGGAAGTCCGCTCATGTCAAAAGTGCAAGTGAAAGCTGGGGTCACTGTCAGGAAAATGAGTCTGATAGTGACAAAGGGCCAAAGCAGCTGCACAGGAGTGAAATAGGATTTAGATAGTGTTGCTGGAAACATGCAGTCTGACTGCAGCAGTGGTTTGTTCTCTGTGATTTCATCCAGTGAAGACTGAGTTTACTGTAAACGTATGTGTGCAATCGTGTCTTTTTCTGCGTACTGTTTAATCCTTGTAGAAGCGATTGTGATTCTGACGTTGTGTGTGTTGTCCTTCACAGACACACACTAACATGATTTTACTAACTAACAAGACTCCAGCTATGCTAGCTGCTCCATAAGGTTGTAATTACGCACCACTGTGCCTTAAGCTACAATGACAATGCCAACACATTGATGTGAAGCAGGTTTAATGTTCACCAACTAATGCAGCATGTTAGCATGTTTCATGACAGTCAATACAAGGATTGTTGAGACATTTCACTCAATACTAA
Organism: Stegastes partitus; assembly: GCF_000690725.1. Lineage (NCBI taxonomy): Eukaryota > Metazoa > Chordata > Actinopteri > Pomacentridae > Stegastes > Stegastes partitus. The sequence continues at coordinate 8,139 of NW_007578615.1, forward strand.
TAAAAACTCAACCTGATGGTATCAGAGTAAAAGTCAGAGAACCACTGAAGCCGTTAGAATTTGTCCTTGCGTGTCTTTTTTTATGCACGGTTTTGGTTCAGTAACATGTTTTCTTTCAGAACAGTGGAAAGGAACCATCCAAAATAGACATGGAGGTATTTGTTTTATTTCAATTTGTATGTATGTATCTGAAAATTTGTCTAAAAATGCAGTGGTTTCTAATAACACTTACTGATATATTGATCAAATTATAGATATATTGCAATTACATAATACCTGGTGAATTCTGTAACCAAAAATGGTCTCCAATAAACATATATAGCATTTTACAATCCTAGCTTTGAATTTTTTTTTATCAAAACAAACATTTCTCAAGCCAGAAATCTCTACTTAGTAGCACTTCACCAAACTTTCCAGTTAAATTCCTGTCTATATTCTATTTTTCTATTTATTTATTTTTTTTTTACAGAGGGTTTGTTCATCTATCAGTGATAGCTTGATTTATTGAAACTTTTTCTTTTTTTTTTTCTAAAAACATGGCGAAAATGAAGTGTTTCGGATGTTTACACCATTTGCTGAGTTATGGAGCCAAAAGAAAAGACATTTCCCTTCGTAAAAACCTTTGGCTCTATCATGTCAACAAAATGAAACAAGAATTTTGATTACATTCCTGGTTTTATCCAATATTTAGATTTGGTGTTTTTTTGGGGGGGAGATGTTTGCAAATCAGAACATATTTAATTCGGTATTGCAGCTTTTCTAACATTTTAGAAAATCTGTAAGACAATATTTGTTTCAATGTAAATAAATTGGAAAGTTTCATTGTGATAAATAAGTTACATTTTCTTTATGAACATTACTCTCCTGTAGTGTCTTGCCTTAATAATTGATGATTCATTTTAGTGTAGATTAAAGAGGGGAACCAGCTAACTGACAGACTATCATTACCACCTCCCCAGCCAAGCCAATAGCATGATTAAAACAGATTTCTTCTGATTATTTTCATAATTGTGCAATGCTGTGTTATGTAACCAGTTAATACTTTTACCACTGAAAAATATCGTTGTGACTGGAAACTTGGAGGTGAAAAGTGTTGTCGTACAATGAAAACCATCCCCCCCAGTGACAGACATGTACTCTGCTGCACAATATCGATTGAATTGATTTGAATACAGTTAATTTCAAAACAAGGACTCAATGCATTCAATAAAATCTGGTCTGTTGTATGGGAGATAAGTGCTGCAAATATAAACATCATCAAGAATTAGAATTCATTTGATGCCTCAGACATTATTTGATGGAGGAGGAGCAGCTGCCTTGGCCCGGATTCATCCAGCCACTCTGATTGTAGCCACTGATTGATTTTTAAGTTAGGAGGAGGCAATCAGTAAATACCACCCAATCAGAGGCCAAGAACATAGAAAAGATTAGACAATTGGAGGTAATCAATGAAAATATTCTCTGATTTGTAGACACTCAATGACTGCCATAAATCAGGCATCATAGCATGCAAGTTAGTTCGCAATAAAACAAAGGCCAGCGACAGGCGAACTATAAGAGATGAATTAAAGGTCTGGGGGAGGAAGTGCCGACTAGCGTGGTAATGAGACAGAATTACAGGCCACAGATTCCGGCCTGCTTCTCTTGCAGAAGCTGTCAACAATTAATGGGCTGCAGCAAGTGCCGCTATCCGTCATCCTGCTTCCTGTCCACATATTTACTCACTTATTTATCGCCTCAATGCAATATCATCATTTTTAATGTTGAACACCATCCACTCCCAACAAACACAGACCATTTCTTCAGAGGACCGGATATAGATACGGACAGGATATAGCTTTTGTTATGTCTAAATCATTCTATGTTTAAGAAGCCAGTATCGCATCGAGGGACTTCTGGTTTTCTTTCCAGTTGGTTCACAGTCACACAACCAACAGTTGGCAATATGTGTGCAGAGCGGCACATAAACAAGAACACACTGACTCCAAATCTTGTCTCTTGTTGTAAGGTGTTGTGGTTAGCTCTGCGCTGCTGAACTGCAGACAGTAAACTTTATGTTTTCTGGCCTTCATGGAGGATGTTCCCACTTAGGACAGTGGTGCTCCATGCTGTCTTGGCAGCGAGTTGAAGCCCCCACGCTCAGCCTTAATGGACTGACTAGACAGATGATTCTGACAGCGACCTGCACAAGTGCTTTTGATTCTATCATCCGCCGTGGGGTCGGGCTGCTTTATCAGAGGAATTACCTAAAGTGCCTCTTATTTCATCATCCAGAATGTCAACGAGACGGCATTCTTTTAATTTATACACACCCCAAACAATCACCGCATCATACATCACACAACAGCCTGTGAAGAAATCGCTGCTTGGAGCCTAGGCCAGGTGCAGAGTTATTAACCTATGCCATGGATCGAGAGCAAGGTCATTATAGAACGCTCCTGTAACGTTTGTCTGAGAGTGGCTTTTGTTACTTGACCTCTTCTTTATAACACTATCTACACAGACAGAAGCATGCATCGATAAACTCATTTCCTCCTCCCCTGGGCAACTACAAGGGGTCAAGAAATGTACTGTATTTTTTTTTTAAGTATAGCCCACCTCAGTTCACCATGATACCTGCTCAACAGGCAACTGAATTATACTCAAGGCTTTAGTGTGCAGTTGCCTTTGCTGTCTCTATTTATTTTTTTTTTTATCACGTTGAAGCTGTTTCCTCACTGACTTTCACAGTAAATTCTTCCTCAAGAAGATACAGTATGAGTCACAGGATATACACTAATCACTAAGCATTAATGTGGATGTTACTTGGACATTTAACACCTACCTAAACATTGTTAAACACCATGCACACCCCCCACAGCTACAACGCAACCCAATGGCAGTGGCCTCCCACAGCAGGAGGATGCCACTTCGTAAAAATTGCCCAGGAGCAGCTCGTAGAATACAGCAAAGGGACAAAGATGTTGACTCAATCTCCAAACAAGTATCTCCAGGATGCACCAGAACAAGTCCAATTCATGGAGGCCCCACCAAGCAACCCACAGGCTCCAAGGGATCTGCCACCATCATCGTATTGCCAGACACCACAGTGAACCATGAGAGTTCTTCTTTCTATGCCCTGATGATTTACAGCTCTTTTGGCAACACAAGGTAACCTTCACAACATGTGGCAAGTGGCTTTTAATGCTGTGTCTGACCAGTGTGTACTTCCATACCATAGCCTAGCAACTGTAACCAGGCACATTTGTTCAAGCATGACATGGCAATGCATAAGGGGTTGTTGATACACAGCATCATAAGAGGATCTTTTTGCAGCTCTACAGAACCAAAATCTTGCATCTGTTCAAATAGAAGCTTCAAATGTTAGCATTTCCAGCTAACTAGCTTTCCATGCATAGAAGTAACCACACCTACCATTACTTCAAAGACCATAAAGCACCATGAACTGATTATATTGTGTTGGCCTACAGGTTATGGTAAAAACAACAAAAAAGTAGTAGTAGTAGTAAAAGTAGTTCTAAAAAATGTTCTTCAGTATATACAATCCAGGTACCTTTGACCAATGCACCTTTTAGACTTGTTACACTTGACCATGTGGTTGTGCATAATGGAAAACCATCCAGATCTGCTCCCATTTGGGAATATGTACATAAAGCAGAAGACAATCTGAGGTTGAAAGATGCTGAATTCCTTTAAAAAAGCCCAAAATGGGATTGAATTCTGGTCACTTATTACATCTGAAATAATGAGCACATAGTCATAGAGATAGCTGGATGGACACTGACAGTACATACAGATATACCAAAAATGAAACAAAGACCTCACATATAGTGCAGATGAACAGAAAACACCCTGACGTGTGTTAATCGTGTGGGCAGAGGCATGTGCTGGTACAGTACTGACTCCTCTGACTTTGCTTACCCTTGGAAAGCTTTCTGCGCCCTATGATCCAACATCTGAAGAGCTGATAAAAACCCTTCAGTTGCCTCAAAGCAGCTGCGAGGCTTAACATTGTCAAAAAGGGGTTTTTATTTCCCTACCGTTTCGACCTCCTGTGTATATTTTATTGAGCTGTTCTCATCCCACAGCGGCGCGCGGCAGCCATAAGCTGCCGAAAATGTATTTCGAAGCTCATTAACACAGGACGTGCATGCTTGGAACATGTAGCATGCTTTTTCAGAGACACTTGTGAGGGCCATGGCGAGGGGCTCAGAAATCGTTGTTTTTGATATTCAGTGAGCTTTTCATCTTTTTTTTTTCTGCTGCAACACCACATGAGAGGATTAGGAAAGTTAATGAATTATCCTCACAGGGGCCAAGACAGTGTGTGTAAGCTGCACTATCCCACGTCTCATAACATGGAGCTGTTTGAATTTATTGAACTGTGGGCTGAATTTTCCCACACTGATCTGACCCAGTTCAGGATTGTACCCAGTCCCCTTTCGCTGTAATCAAGATGACAATGTGAAAGTCTTCTTAATCTTTGGAAGTCAGAAATATTGTTAAACTTAACCTAAAGTGAAGGTTGACTGCTGACAGTTGTCTTTCTACTCTGCAAGCAGCCGGGTATCTGCAGCAATTTCTCTGATCAAATCAAGTCTGTGTGTGTGTGTGTGTGTGTGTGTGTGTGTGTGTGTGTCGGTGGGGGCTGGAGTTGGTGGATCCCCAGGGCAGCTAATGTTGGAGATTATATGCTCCTGAACTTCTCTTAAGTGAAAACAGTCCACAAAAGTGAAATATCGCTTTAAGATGTCGCCTCTCGCCATTGGCGTCTGTTTGCTCAACTCCCAGAGGCGGCTCAGTATCAAATGCACCAGCACAAATGATAATAACACAGCAAGACCTTTCTATTTTTCCAAATTAGGTTGAGCCCCAGATCGGTGCCCTTGAGGCCAGCACAAAGGCTCTAATTCTTCCCCGAAGATTTTTCTCTTCAGTTTTCTATCATATAAAGCAAATATCAAAAATGTGATTTGAATCTTGGAAAAAATTAAAGCTGAAGGGCGATGGAAGGAGGACCGGCGTAGTGCGGCGGCTGACAACACACCACCTCGCTCCAGCTCTCTTTTACAGGCATCGATTGAGTCTGTTTAGCTCACTGTCAGCTGGCTACACTGAGAGGCAAACCCTGGAGAGGCTGTGCCCAGAGTCACTGAGCGGCAGACCAAACTGCCCCGGGGGTTAATTGAAGTCCCTCAAGTGACTCAAGTGCCCTCTCTTTAATGGGTCAACCTATAAAATGTTGGAATTCTGAACAGCAATGGGAAAAAATGTATCCTCTAATGGGCCTTTTTTTTTCTCACCGTTCCTGTCCTTGAGATCGGAACTCGGATGTGGCTAGGCCTAAAAACACTTCCTGAACTTGAATAACAAAAGAAACATCTTGAACAGGGTTTGGCTGATAATAATATGGCTCTCTCTTGTTTCCTGAGGTTTTTTTTTTTGCCCTTACCATAAGTATCTCTTGTTGGTAATAAGGCCAAGTGGATTGTACTCAGCAGCAGCAGCAGCAGCTTTTAAGAGCTGGACAGCCTGGGAAAGTCATGGTGAAAATTGATCAAGAGTCTTTTTATTCCTATAAGAATAGTTTGGACATTTGGGTATACGCTTATTCAAATTCATTTTCTTTTTGAGAGCTAAATGTTAAATTCAATACCACTCTTACATGTGTGCCTTAAGTATGGAGCTGCAGTCTCAGTACGATTAGCCAGAGGTAGGGTAGCTGTTTCCTAGTTTAAGCAGCAGCCATCCTGGCTCTGTCCAAAGTTCTAAGTGTGTCTACCAGCACCCTAAAAAGCTCGCTATTTTCCACAATGTATATAACAGAAGTGTGGTTTTAGGTGGAGTTAAGTGCTCCTTTTTATGAATAACAGTCAGGTGCATCGTCATCACAGTCAGAAGCAAAGCGGTTATTGACCTTATGTGACTCGTATGTTTTTTTTCTTCACTCCTTTTCTAATTTTGCAGCTTTTTGACACCACTGCTCTTGTTTTGGTCCTGACCAACCAGCCTGCTGTGCATTTTTTCAGAGCTGACATGTGTCCACATTTTTGAAGCAGACTGTGCATTATCACATCTTCTGCAAATATCAGATTTAAAAGGTCTTTGGTGCAAAATTAAGTGTGGCGTTTACAAGATAAAGCAGCTGAATGAGCTTTTGTTAACATTTCTTAGTATTTTCATTTCATTTAAAAAAAACTGTGAATCTATACTTCACACTGGTCAATGTTTGGTCGCTGTGGGAGAAAGTGTCACAATTCTTCACAGCTTTGTATAACTTTTAAAGCTGTATGTTATTAAGGAAATCAGATAAAGTGCAACCTACACAATGCAACCCAACCCTAAGTGGAGTGTAAATAGGAAGTTAAAAAATAGGACAGTGGAGTTGTTGAAAGACATGAGATCAATAGCAACAGATACTGCAGAGATGTTTAGGGTGGATGGATTAACTTTATTTTATGACGAAAGCACAAAGAAAGTTATTTTACTAAAATCGCATTTTTTTTAATTAGCTTTTCTGTTTGTGTAAAATTTTAAAAAAATAAATAAATCAACTAAATACGCGTACAGATAAAAAAAATATGTGTTAATTTGTAATATGTAGAGATGTTGGATGTCGGAAGCAGACATACGTGACTTTTCTTCCCGTTTTCAACCCTTCATGCTTAACAAAGCTAATCACCTCTTTGTTCCCATGCACAGATATGTAAGTCACCTAGCGCTCAGACAGAAGACAACAATGCTCAAAACGTTGCATTTTTAAGAATTACAATCAAGGTGCTCATGAGTAAGACTGGTCATGCAGCAGGAAAGCTTTCTGCAGCGACAAGCTAAAAGAACACAGATAAATAACGTGACGCAAGTGTTACTGGAATACAGCGTCAGTGCGTTTAGTTAAAAACATACACAGAGAAAATGCGAGCCGAATACAGTTCCATAATGAAGCCCGGCTTTGCAGTGTCGACACATTTTACAGCTGCTCCACCATCTATCAGTTTCAATCCGCAGTGATTCCCCTAGCTACATTGAATCAGAGGTATCTGCAAATGAAATCTTTAAACATCTTAAATCTTTAAAAACTAATTTACCTAATGCCTTACAATTCCCGATTAAAAGCTCTGTCTGCAATTATATTAGGCCTGTGATTACCAAGTTCTGTGATTTACTCTGCAGCCGTGCAGTCGGTGTGCATCTGTGTGTTTATGTGTTAGTCCTGTGTTTGTGAAAGTGAGGCCCAAAAGTGATGAGTTATTGTGTGTGTGTGTGTGNCAGCAGGAAAGCTTTCTGCAGCGACAAGCTAAAAGAACACAGATAAATAACGTGACGCAAGTGTTACTGGAATACAGCGTCAGTGCGTTTAGTTAAAAACATACACAGAGAAAATGCGAGCCGAATACAGTTCCATAATGAAGCCCGGCTTTGCAGTGTCGACACATTTTACAGCTGCTCCACCATCTATCAGTTTCAATCCGCAGTGATTCCCCTAGCTACATTGAATCAGAGGTATCTGCAAATGAAATCTTTAAACATCTTAAATCTTTAAAAACTAATTTACCTAATGCCTTACAATTCCCGATTAAAAGCTCTGTCTGCAATTATATTAGGCCTGTGATTACCAAGTTCTGTGATTTACTCTGCAGCCGTGCAGTCGGTGTGCATCTGTGTGTTTATGTGTTAGTCCTGTGTTTGTGAAAGTGAGGCCCAAAAGTGATGAGTTATTGTGTGTGTGTGTGTGAGTGTGTGTGTGTGTGTGTGTGTGTGTGTAGGTGTGTGTGTGTGTGGGTGCGTGCGTGCGTGTGTGTGTGCGTGTTTGGCGGGGTGTTGGAGAAAAACAAGATGGTGAGAGATGATGTTATTGGCCTGCGTTCAGGATGTCTTCCTTGCATCTCTGTCATTTGTTGGAAGATAATCTTGCCATCGATTCGTAAAAATGCCTGAAAATGAAATGAGTGTCTCTCATCCCACTTAATCAAGAGAGCATATTGATCAGGTTTCTAATGAAGGATCATTTAGATAGGGTGGGGAAGAATAGCCGGCGTATCATATCATGTCAGGGAGTAATAGGATGTCTTTATCTGAAGATTCCCGGATATCAGTAAAAGCAAGCCTTCTATATCTTCATAATGGAAACCTGCATCGCAGTCTCATTATCTAATGTTCTCTGCTTAAAGGGATATTCCAAATATAATACACTGTAGAATTACTTTCTGCAATATGCCCTTGAAATTTCCCATCTTTCCTGCAGAATGCTGCTAGATAATAGCAAAGTCCCTTGGTTTTTTGTGTGAAGGTTTCATTTGATCCTAAAATCAATAACAATTTACCATTCTTTTTTTTAATGTTGCATCACGGAATGATAGAAGAAGACTCTGCCAGTGTGATTGTAAGTGTATGCCTTGTATTTATCCTGATTATCTCTGCATGCATTTTTGCACAGTCAAGAATAAGCGTTTTGTGTTCAAACCTTATGAAATAATAGCTACATCTACATCACACCATGATACAAATGGTATTATCCATAACCAAAAGGCAGTTCCTCAACATCTACAGGTTACTCCCAGATTACTGCTGTACCTGTAGCTCAGGCCCACGCTGAAGAAGAGCTTCATTGACTATGAGTATAGATGTGTGGCTGCACTGGAACAATGCTCAGCCACTTTTTTTCTCCAAGTGAGTAAAAAAAATATTACAGTTTGTATAATCCACTTGAAAACATGTATTTTTCAAGAAGATCTCGTCTTTATTGAAGCGTATGCTGTGCAAGAGAGCCAATCAAATCAAATGGTCAAGTTGTATTGACCAATAAATTAGCCTCACTTTTTCAACTTTATGTTCCAAAAGACTTCACAATGTGTGCTTGCCAATGGTGGCAAAGCTGCCATGCAAGGCCAGTGGGAGAAACCTGAGGTTCAGCATCTTACCCAAAGACACTTCAGCACTTGGAGAGGATCAAACCACCAACCGTGTGATTGATGGGCAACCCGCTCAGCCACAGCCGCCCCAATGTCACCTTCTGCACTGAGCAACACACAGGAAAACCTGTTCCATTAAAAGTTTCTGTCTGTAGCCTTTGAGGACATCGAAATTAAAGTATTAAAGTGGCAAAGCATCCGTTTATTGATAATTCACTCTTATTATGGCTTCAGGTCGGAAATGGTCAAAGGAGGTTTCGTTTTTAGCAAGAACTACAAACTTATCTGTTAAACTCAGACAGCTTGTGCTGCATCCACAATGCCTGCAAGAAGTGACACTTGCTTTGCTATGTTTTTGTAGTCTGGCCTATTAGACGAACTGGACCTTTATCTACAACTTTTCATTAAGAATTTTTGTTTCAAATGCCACAAGTGAATCATTTAAAATAGAAACTACGTGGCTAATTTAATCCATACTTCGTCTATTGGGGTCATCTAATGCTGCTTAGCAAGAACTTTTACCAATATTCTCAACATGATAAATCAGCTGATGTAGTCAGTTTTACATCTAATCATGTGGTCAGTGAGAGTTGACTAATCTATGGAAAATGGCCACGATAGGAAAATGTTTACCTTTAAAAGAAGCCGCAACCTAAACGTATATTCCTATGCAGAACTCCACCTCTATGGATCCAGCAGAGCTACAGATCTGTCCAAGCCTGGCCATGGGGGGACCTTCATGGACTGCATGTATTCCAGATGCTACCCACATTTGTCAGTGTCTTCTTTAGGTCTGTTTTTCAAAATTACCTGTTTAGGACATACTGAGACAAAACTAGACGACTAAGTTTAAAATACTTTGCAGATGACTTACCTCTATTTTTGAGAGATCCCTATCACTTTTAGAATTTGCTGTTCCAAGCACTGCAGTGAGTGACTACTTTGTAAGTGGATTGTTAATTGCAGTAGGCCATCCAAAGTACAATCAGGTTGGTCCGTTCAGTGTAACAGTGTTTGAGCTCAAAAGTCAGAAGTCTCACTTCTCTTTACGAATCCTGAACACACCTAGTTAGCTTCAGCACTAGTGTCATAGGATAGAGGAGTTTATTGCATTCACAGTTGGCCCAGTGACGTCCATGACTGTTTCTATGCATTTCAATATATAAAGTATGTTTCTTCATTAACCTGCACTCAACATATGTAAAGATGCAAGTCAAACAAAATAACTACTATCTAAAAAAATATTGTTTAAAACGCTTTTTTGAAGCATGTTGCATTTGAAGACTTAAAAGAATTTAGCAGCAAACACAAGTAAAACATTTTGACAAACACAAAGAGATATTCAGGTACACCTCATGTTATACATGTATAACGGAAGGATTCTGTGAAACACCATTAGGGAGGGTTAAGGGATGTAGGACAAGATCAAGTGCAGTGAGTTTGTACATTTTTGGCCAAGACTCAGGGTTATGGGCCAGTGCCACACTCAATCCACTGAGCTGCACCAGGAGTTGAACCCTCAACTTTGCAGACAGCCACTTTTATCCACTGAGCTACTCAGAGCCATTAACGGTCTAATGCTGTGCTGGGAGTATGACATGAAGTAGAGTTCTTGGCAGTAGATTGACCATTACGCGGACTAAACTGAGTGACGTGCCTCTAACAAAAGAGGGTTATGGACTCACCTCCTTTTCTGTTTGTTTCTAAAGGCCTCTCACATGTCCTTGTATCCCCAGAGTTAGCGCTCTCATTCAAAGTTTAAATCCGTAATGCACTTCCCATAAAGGCCGAAAGTGCCCAATCACACCTAATGGCAGCGTGTTAAAACACAGTGTGCGCAGCCTCCAGGGGTCCATATACTACCCAGAGTGCATTGACCACTGTGACTGCATCCAGAAGGGCACTGTGTTGTGATCAAAAGACAGCAGTGGTGCTAGTGGGGATGGGAGAGCAGAATCAGCTCTCATTATGGCTGTGGGACATCCATTTGAGCATTTTTAATATGTGTATCCTATTAGGCAGTTTAAGTGCTTTTTGATAATTGTGCTTTGTACTTTTACAGCACTTCAGTCTATTCCCAGTTCAATTTCCTCTTTTATCGGACGTTTGAAATATTGATCTCTGACAGATAAAAGCAAACACCATAATCTCACTCGGGTGAGCTGGTGAGTGAGTGAGCGCACAGTGTGAGGGGAATACACCGGGGACCGGTCGCCCCGCCAACCTCTCTCTGTTTTATTACCTTTATTCGTCAACAGAATTTGCTTACTGCTCTGGGATGTTTATGTAAAGCACCTGCGATCTGATAGGTGGTTGATATGACCATCTCTCCCAGTGAACCCCCCCCCCAATCTCTCCGCCAGCCCACCCGTCTCCTCCCCTTCCATCAACCCCCCATGACATTTTGCAAAATGCAGCACAGGGGCTCCCGAGGTGCTTCCGATGATTGCCGCTGCTTAAACTGCTGTCAGCACTGTCAGGATAACAGTGATTTATCTCCATAGCACTTTATGGAAGTTAGTGTTTTCTGTTAACCTGAGTACTGAAATGCTGCTTGGTGCTGGCTTGCAGTCACATTAACCTGAATCAATCACGTCTTGATTTTTCCATAAAAGAAAAACCCTCTGTAAATAACACTCGAGGTATTGGCGCACTGCATACACTAAGCTCAATAGCAGCCCTGCTGAGCTCCGGTTGATGCGCAGATATCATTGTTACCTGTTTCCAATATCCTCATGCCAACGCAGGGATTTGATGCTTTGACTTATAATTTCTTCAAATGGGGCAACGCTTAATACCGGTACTGTCAAGAGACACACACTGAACCTGTGGTGTAAGGCAGAGAGCCATGGAAAAAAGTTTCAAATCACAATCTTGCAGCAGTGAAACAATAATGCACATTGATTGTGTATGAAGCAGTATGTTCTTTGGTCTGAGCTGAATCTATTCACTTTTAGATGGCAGGTCCCTCTTGAGATAATAGAAAGGGCTGTTTTGATGTTTAAAGCATTGCTAATCTCCTAAAGCCTTAGGCTACTCATCCCACTGCATATTTGCAGGCCTGTCAGTTTGAGTGGGGATGCAAGAGGATGGTCCTCCGAGCAAATGAATTTTTTTTTTTTCCGCCTGTTTTTCCTTTTTAGCTTTGCAGACACTATTTGAGATTTACTGCAAACATTTGACCACCGGCCTGGTGTATTGACTGCGTTTGACAAGCGTAATCCTTTTCTTCTTTCCAGTCACTTCCATTCTGCGATCAATCAGAGCATCAATGCCCTGTAGACTGCTATGAAGTGCAGAGTGTTCGATCATGAGCCAGGCACCTTGTGGACTTTCACTATAATATAGTGATTGATTCATCTTCAAAGATATCTTAAGTGGTTGTCTGGGCATGGTATATAATGCCTTTTGTTGACTGCAGCCCTTTCCTTTTACCCAGCTTGCAATCCTTTAAAACAGCAACACAAGCACACACATCAAAACTTAACCCAAGACAAATACACCGCATCACTTTTGATGTGATTCATTCTCGCTCACCCCTTGAATTTCTCTTGTGGGACAGAACTTTGATTTGAAAAATGGTAAAGTGTCGACTAGTGTACAAACAGAAGAATCTCTTTGAATCCCTTTGGATTTCTGCATTGACTTTCCTGTCTGAAAATTGCAAATTTGAACCTGAATCACAAATTGAAAGCTGTTTGGATTAATCTTGCAGTAACCCTGTACTTTAAGGGAAACTTGCAGCAGACCTATACTTTGACCAAACACAGAATAAGACCAAATAATAGACTTTAAAGTTTCAGACCAAACCCATAGGTCTGCAATACCTTTTACGTCCATTTGAGTTAGTGTGTGTTCAGGTTTGATTTACCTATTTCAGCCGCGGTCCTCTTGATCATCACTGTGAGCTGAAGTTTAATGCCACAGCCATGTTACCAGAAACCAAAGAGCTGCTAATATTATCTATCTTATTCACTTTTGATAGTCAGCAGAGTGAGAAGTGAGCACAGGGCGTACGTTTTTTTTTCTAGCAGGGTCACAAACCTGCTTTTTGTTATCTAATATCAACAAGATCAGCACATTAAAAAAAAATCCCACTTCTGAGAAACTGAAGACAGCGTTGAACTCTAACAATACAGTGAACACTTGTTCTCTCGCTGATATGTTCATGTTTGTCTGGAAGAGGTGTGTGTGTTGGGGTGGTTTGGAGGGAGATGGGGGTGGGAGAATTGCAGAAGTATTAAAGGAAGTGTAGTAATTACAGCAGAGGCAGTGTCAGTGACCTCTAGATTGCACTATCTTGTCTCCTTTGTGCCTGCCTTTGCAGCCCGCCTCATTGAGTGAAATTGTATCTTTTCACTTTGGCTCTCTTAAAAATGTGCATGGTATTGGGAGCCAGTGAGGCGTGATGTTTTTTTTTTATTTTTTTTATGCCTTTTCTCCACCTCCCCTGAACCCCTCCCTCCTTCCCTCCATCCTCCCCCAGCTGCCCCTCTCCTCCATCCCCACTGTCTTACTGGGAGGTATTTCATGAACAGCTGGGTCCCGGGAGAGGAGAGGTTAGTGAAAGAGGCGCACTGTGTATAATTCAATGATTATCAGGTGTGTGTTTGTGTATGTGTGCGTGCATGTGTGTGTGTGTGTTTATATATATATGTGTGTGTGTGTGTGTGTGTGTGGCCCTCCCCCTTCTATTGGCAGGTGTCAGGTGACAGGCAGGCCATGTCACTGGCTGTCAGCTGGCTTTCTATTGGAGCAGTCACACTGTTCACAACATTACCATAAGCTGATGAGGAAGGCTCAGGCCCGTCTCGGCGCACACGCTCTGATCTGCGGCTCTGATGTCACACGAGAGACTCAGACTGTGTCAACGCCGAAGCACTTAAATCTCAACACCCATGTGTTTTCTTTTTTCCTTCTTTACTCCATTTTGAGCTTCCATTCACCCCAAACCAGCATTTTCCAACAAAGGAAATAGAATTTATCCAGGGTAGAAGAGTTTTTAAAACACCAGAATTAAAACCTGAAGCTTATAGTGATAATCAACCTTCTCACAGAATAGCACTTGTGTGTTTACTTTCTGGCCATCTGTGACAAAAGTGGAACAAGTAATATAGTTGATGGAACAAAATCAGGGTTTGCTATATCTGTGTGTATGTGTTCAATAATTTTACTGACAAACTATTGAATGATGTGATAATTGGACAGATCATCTTTGATTAGCAGCAAAGTTTTGTCAATAAGACAATAACTACTATCATCTATGGTATGTGTGTTATAAGTGGGTCCAACAAAACACAAAATGTATATTCACACAGAGAGTGCTGCAACAATTACTCTAATAATCAGTTGGTTGATTGATTAAAAACTAATTTAATAATTTAATTTAACAATTTTTTTTAGATATGATTTTACCTTCTCTGATGAGAGAATAATTTTTGAAAACTTAAAAAAGCCCATGAGAACTGCATCTACTAAGTCATTTAATAGGATTTAAATGTTCTTATTGTGGTGACGTTCCATTTCAGATTCTTTCTGACTGACTCTCTGACCCTCAGTTTAACACGCGTTAGCCTCCAGAATCTGCTCCCTAAACTCCACATGCTTGATAATCTTGTATAAACACTGCCCATTACTCACCTCGGTAATGGGCAGATTGGTGCAAGGGGTGATTCAAAGATGGTCTCGCATTTGTGCTACCTTTAGCATGCTAATTGCTATTCTGCTCCTCAGTGGGGATCCTGTTTGAGACGGAGGGGGCATGTGAACTCCGCTCGATCCCTGGCTGCTGTTCCCGGCTGGACTGTCAACATGCTGGGCCATGGGGACGACGTCAGCTCTAGTCAGGCCTCTTTAATCCGTCCTCTCCTTTCATTTCTCCTCAGTTTGTGTTTGTCACTATGTTTCTGTTGGAGCTCATTCTCCAGAGTTGAGCGCTGAAATAGCCACCAAGTTGATATCGCAAACATAAAAAGAAAGAGGGATTTTCCTTTGTGTAATTTGGATTTTACAAAGTGTTGTATTTTAAGTAATCTGAGAAGCAACTGAAACAACACTTCTACAGAGTCCAAATCGATATATTGTGAAAAAAAATACTGTAAACCTGAAATAAATGGGATACCTCTGCTTAATAAAATGTTGACAAAGTTGTATACATTTTTTAAATACAAAATCAACTGCAGGCCTTAAAGCATGCTCTATTTCTAACTGGACAGTAATTCCTCAGAGGACATCAGACAAGTTTTGAGGCTAAATGACACACCAAAAAACAAATTTGTTAAAGTTTTGAAGCAGGCATGGCTAGCGGCAGCTCTGATCGATAGCATTAGCTGTGACAAAATACATAAAAAGGGAATCAATGCTAATAAAGTGAGCTCAGCCTCACAAGAAAAGGCCCTGCTGTTCACCTAAACATCCACAGTGTTCCTTGTCGAGTCCTCTGTGAGACAACGTTGACTATCTGTGGCACAAGGTCCAGGTCAGGGATCACATCTATTAACAATTATTAATCACCAGGTTCCAGCAAAGCAGCAGTTAGAAGGAAAACAATGAAGAAAAGCCACATTTCAGAGTAAAAACATTAGCCACATATAAGACTAAAATAATCATAATAATAATGTGTATACTTTTTAATTTTACATTTTCTGGTTATTGTAGAGATATGTAAAAAAAAAAAAGTTAAAAAGCACAACACAGTGGCACAGTGCTTAGAAAAAAGTGTACAGTTAAATGCTTCTCATGGTGTTTTCCATCAGCAGGACTCCACTCTGCATACCTGCGCTAACCTCTGCTTTGTAAGCACGTCTCCCTCTCTTAAGTCTCAAGCACCTGTTAAACTGTGAGGACACTTGACTGCATGACTGTACTCTTAAAAAAATCTTACAATAGTTCGACTGCAAAAAACACAATTTCTGTCTTTATATGCAGAAAAAATAGTTTAAGGGCTACGATGAAATGCAAGAAACTGAAAAAGAAAATCAAAGTTCTTCTGCTGTTAAACTAATTTTAAAGTCAGCGTGGATACACTTAATAATATTTGTAAGTCAGCTAGTTACAGTAAAGTTATGAAAATATGAAAACATATTATATTGTCCTTATTTTTCATATTTTTCACATATTTTAGATTATTGTAGCATTTACTAAAAATGTAAAAACCTTATGTGACCTTTAGCATCTAGTTTACTTGTGTATAGTACAGACCTGCCAGGAAAGAGGTCAGGTTACACAAGGCCTGTTTGATTTCATCTACATTCATGGAATAAATGTTCATGGAAACTGAATGAACTCTACTCTTTATCGTCACACTGAAACTTATGACTTTGTTTAACCCGAGACCGAATTCACATCAAAAGGCACAAACATGCATCAGCATGTCAACTTTGTTCTAATTTTAGTTTAATCACAAATAAAGTAAGATTTATCTGTTAATGAAATCATTATTTGCTAATGCATAATTATACAAGATGCAAAGTGGAGCTTACAGAATATTCTAAATAAAAACTTTATGTATGAACTAGAAGTATCTCTAACCTCTCACCATGTAACAGTGATGCCCTCGCACACAGCAAGTCGTTGTGTTTGGCATGTAGTCTGACATGATAGTCAAGACACAAAAAGAAGAGGAAATCACACCACCAGTGTATGTAGTGTGCTTACAGAAGTTCTACCAAGAACAGGATTCCAGTGCAGTTTGGAAGGAAAAGAAAAACATACTTGCTATTACAAACTACACGTGTCTGTGTGAGAGTGTGTGTATGTCATCCAAACATCCAAACATGTTCGTATTAGAAATGTTTGTGTACTTAGTTGTGCTCCGTCTGATAACAGTTTGTGATCTGGAGCACAGCGCCCCACAGTGGCCCAGCCAGGGACAGGTTTCCTCTTTCCCATCTGCCCCGGCAGCTCTGTGCTCCTAACTGCATGTGCATCTGCTCCAAGGTGGACAGCACATTTACATAAAGGTGCAACCACTTTGCGCCTGGGATCATCAGCACTGTTTATCGTTTGATCAGCTATGATTGATGCTCTGTTAATACAAATTTAACTTAGCGTATTTTCCCTGCCAAGGGACCCATGAAGAGGTTCAATTACAGAGCAATCTCATTAATTCGAGAGCTTGTTACGGCGAGAGGACAGCGGGCTTTTTTTAAATTCTGGAATGCAGATGTGTAAGGGACATAATTAGTAGATAAGAGTCCTAATTGGATCCTGCTGTGTGGCTGCAGAGGGTGTAGCCCTTGCAATGTTTTACAAGTTCCACGGTGTGGAAGTACACTTTTTTATAACCTGCTCACACACACGCACCATCCGTCACACACAAAGTGGGAGGGAGAGCCTTGTAGCTCCTTGTATTGTTAGTAAAAGACTGTCGCTGCAGATTTATGACACTTGACAAACTTTTCCTCTTGGTTGCGTGACAGTTTTAAAAAGGGTGAAGCAGCTGTAAGTGTATGAATATCATCCGCATTCATTGTAAATACAATTTGCTTAAATGTCAGTCACGATACATAACACACCACTAAGTTCAGAGGTTGCTGAAACTGAGTTAGATGAGCAAAATATTAAACAGTACAGAGTCGAAAGGATTTTGTTTTTGGGGAACAAGAATGCAGGGTGAAAACATCAAACAGTCCTGCTTCACAGCACTGTTGTAACGTTTTTATGACACAGGTTCTTTTTCCCGGCCTTGTCTCCCCGGCCATGTAAAATGTCAGTGAGGTGGAGGGCTGAGCGAGCCCACAGGGCTGCTCCACAGAGGCATATCAAAAGGCCGACCACCCCCTGGTCCAGCACACCACAGAGCTGGCTTCATTGCCCTCATTAGATGGCCGTGTTATTTAAGCATGCTTGTCTCTTGGCCTCTGTGGGGGGACCTGTTATGTAGAAACGTCCGAGGCAACCGCCCTTCATTCTCTTTCCTCTGAGGGCAGATACGAGCCTGACAGTGCTCATCACGGTGGTCCGCCCACGTCTGGAACTCCCACGCACACCTCCCCTTCTGTTAGGAGGGAGTGCTGTGCAGCAGACTGGAGGCGCAGG
This sequence comes from Stegastes partitus, assembly GCF_000690725.1. Taxonomy (NCBI): domain Eukaryota; kingdom Metazoa; phylum Chordata; class Actinopteri; family Pomacentridae; genus Stegastes; species Stegastes partitus. The sequence continues at coordinate 26,090 of NW_007578615.1, forward strand.
CCCAGGAGTGGCACAGCGGGGCTGAGAAGCAGGAGGAGGCTGGAGGAGGTGGCCGCCTGGTGTGTGATGTTGAGGTGGAGGCAGTAACCCCCGGCATTGGGTGGCGGATCTCCCCCAACTGTGCCCATTTGAGGGTTAAAGCGACCCAGAGGAAGCTCCATTAGTTTCAGGGCCGACTCAGGCCCTGAGTGGCCGATGGCAGCAGCAGAGCAGAAACACACTCTGCCTCCTCCAACATCAGCGACCCTCCACACTCAATTACTTCTCTGGGAAAGAGGTCTATGGACAATGAACACAGCCTCTGGAGCACTGATTTATACTTTATTTACACAAGTTTTTTTTTTTTTTTTTTTCCTTTTTCACAGTGAAGTAAGCTTTTGGAAGAAGAGCAGTGGAATTGTAGTCTTGCTCAGAGTGGCCCAGGCCCTGAGAGCCATTTACTGCATGTTTCTCTTCTGCTGCTGACTGTGAACAGTGTCAAGACTCTACTGTGCTCCAAGTACTGTATTGCTGAAAAAGCAATCAGTTGATGAAGTCTTACCACACGTCATGTCTGCACATCACTGACAAGTCACATAGTGGGAACTGAACTTACAGTATCTGATGACTGTGTTCTGTCTTTTACAGAGCAACACCTGAATGATGAAGCTGATCCTGTATCTGTATAAAATGTATGAACTGTGAAGCAGCTCTATAATACTCTTTTGTCCAAGCATTTGAACTGCTGGAGAACAAAAGCAGTCCGGCACACTTTTATAGAGAAGGATTGTGTTAACATCAAAGTCAGACATGCTCTCAGGCGCTCCTCCCCACCCTGAGTGCTTCACCAGAGGCTGATTCATTCACATCAGCGTGTTTCTTTAGCCAAAATGAAGCAGAAATGTCTGTATTCTGAAAGGTGAGACTCTCATTTCTTATTTTATAGCCTTTTAGAAAGAAGGAGGATAAAAAAAAAAAATAACACAAAGGACCAATCAGGAGCCTAAACCTCAGTTGCCTACTGACCCATATCTCTGTTAATTACAACTGTAGCTTCTTTCTCACACCCCGGTCCTTACAGTCAGGTCAGTTCCCCCATAAAAGCAGACAAGGACACAGCTTTGCGTCAGCTCCGTGTCCTCTCTGTGACATGAACAACCCTTATCTCAGGTCTATCTGTTTACCCCTGAGATGTTGTTGCAGTATTTTTACATGTGACACTGACATATGAGAACATGTTTTCCTCAAGCTAAATTTTATATTTTCTCAGCTCATCTCTTTTTAGCCCGACGTGGAGGATTTATTCCTGTTTTGCGTAAAAGAAGGAGAGCTTTTAAAAAGTCTGCACTCCTGCAGCGGAAATTGATTAATTGTTTCAGTGCTTCACATGCAACCAACATTGGGTTCTTATGATAAACATCTTGGTTTTCATGGGTCAGGTTTTTTAACCTCTATGCTTGTGTTTCTTTGAAGGCAGAACACTTTAGCCAATCTGCTCCATCTTCTTGGTTTTATTTGTCTGTTGCTCCCTTTTTTTTTCTTTTTTTTTTGTAGTTGATACCAGCTAGTTTGGCTTTGCGTCTGTGTCTCCATGTTAACTCAGTTTGTGTGTGTTTGTTTATGTGTCTCGTAAGTCTTGGCCAAGCAATCTTGGCCTGGTTGCCTGCTGTGCTGCCTGTCATTCTTGCTTCCATTGACATTCAGACTGAGCAGCTGTGCCTCTTCATGTTTTTCAATTAGACATCACTTCAAACCAGCCTGTTTGGAATTTAAAGGGCACTTTCCTTGTTTACACACCCTGGAAACACTGGAAATAAAAATCTCCAACATGAGGAATTCTTATGGAAAAATACAGCTGTTTGTCTTCGTGTGACCTCAGCTGCCTGCAGGGGAAGAGACATCGACTGGTTAAATATTACAGTTTAATTGGTTAATATTATGATGGGGCACCAAACAAATGTGGAAGTAGTGGCAGATCACCGGGAGACGGTTGATTCATCTCAACAGGTGTTCCCCTAGTCACTGGGAAAGAGGCGAAGCACCCGGTAGTGGGACTAAATAACCCGAAAGGCTTGCATTTTTCCAATCACAACAGAGGTGTCATTTACGTCCCCGTCACCAGGCGTGACCTGGACCCAGACTGAGCCCTGAGGAGACACGCTATTGATCCACACAGCCAAGAAAGCCAGCTGCCATTAAAGCCATGACAGTGGAACTGTACGGCATCGATCGGCAGCGCCGGGGCCCCACCATATTATTTATAGAGGAGAGCTCCATCCACTACTCTCTTATGTCTGATAATTGATGGCAAGTGGGGCCTTGCTTCCTAGGCTGACCCCGACAAACTGAAAGTCAGATGGATTACATCTAACACAATTATGATTGATATTATCAGATTACGCCATGCACGACAAGGCATGCTGGGTGAGCAGAGCTGAGGTATTCACTCTTTCAGGATGTCTCGCTTAATTCCTCCAGTGGGAAAAATGGTGAGTCTGTGGTGAAGGTGCACGTGGTCATGCGCAATATGTGTGTGTGTGTGTGTGTGTGTGTGTGTGTGTGGAAGTAGCTAATGAGTCAGTGCTCATGTTAGAAGTCCCAAAGAGCAAAACAAACCTCTGAAATATAACCTTAGCTGGTGGTTCTCTATATCCATGAAGCTACTATACAACACGTATGTTTTGACTTTTATACTTGAACATATTAGCGTTTCCACGTGGTTTGAAGGCAGCATGGTGATAATTCCAACTCTCTTTCAGGTGGTGTGGAAATACCCACACTGGTGACTCATTCTTTGGTTTACTAAAAAATAAAGTTCCCTCATTGATTTATTTCCACCACATTCATATGACTCCCCGAGCGTGATGATCGGATTGGGCACTTCCACCTCAATACATTAACATTGTTTTATGGTTTTGTGGTTTTCATTTGGAAAAAAACCCAAAAAACTTCTTCTTTCATGAGAGATGTATTTAAATAATTAGACCAGTAACTCTTTTATCTTTAATAGAATTTTCTAATATTCTCGACTTCAGGAGAGTTAATATATTAAGATTTAACAATATTAGCTGACAGCCGAGTCAGAGCTGGAGAGGGAAGAAGTTTTTCACACGCAGAACTTGAAGGTGACACTTAATTTTGTAAGTTTTGATTTACAGTTCAAGTGCGACTTGTGTTTGCATGTGTGAGCGAGCTGCTCCGTGTCTTTCGCTTGACTGTGAAACTTCAGTTTTAGACAAGGCGGCCTGGATGTGACACAGTCAGAGGCTTCAGCAGCACAGACTCCTCCTGTCCCATCAATGACCAGCATACCGCTCTCAATCCATTTCTCTATGTGCTATTATTATGAAGTTCACTTGCATTTTTTCCTTAAATCCAATTACCCTGAATGACTATAATGCGATTTAGACATTGTTTATTATTCAATTACAGGACATATCTGCTCCTTTCAAACATGCAGTGCCTGCCCTTAAAGCCCCTCCTTATGGCTCAGAAGTTTCTGCATGCTGCGGAGATCATCGTGACGGGGAATTGAATTAACAAGACAGAAGGAGTAGCTCCTTATGAGACTTAAATTGTAACGACAAGCCTGTTAAAATTCATTTTCCACTCTGATTAGATTTAGTGTGATCATCATCGCTTCACAGATATGTCTGTTCTTCTACATATTTGACAGAAAAAAAAACATAAATCTCGCAAATTGGTTCCTGTCTCTTCTTGTTAAAATGATGGAGATTTATGGCTCGACTGTAGCACAAGGTCTCAGGCGGGTGCCTGTCCTTGCCAACATCAGCTTCATAAATACACCAACAAAAATGTCTCCAATAGTCACAGCAATTATACCAAATTAAATTAAATCTGCATCTGTCTCCTGTTAGATTTTTATGTCCAATTCATTAGAAAAACTAACATTCTGATTAGATACTGACGGAGGATGTGTTGAACAGTACAGCACAGACTACATGGCTGCCTGGTGTTTTAGTACGAGAAGTGTAATAAGGATTTTCAGTGGGACTTTTTGTTCTCTTGTGTTTTTTTTATACTACTTCTAAACTTCTTTAAGGGGCTAGTTTAGATTTTAGGGTTCATTTAGAGGAATAACTGTTTGCACATTACATTTAGGGAATTAATGTGGTAAATGAACATCCTCACTCGAAGCTAAGCAGCAGTACAGTACATAAAATGTCCACTTGTAAATGAGCGTGTGCAGCATACGTTACGAGCGAGTGTGTGAATCGAGTCAGTGAGCGGATCCGGAGTTGCTGGAACAGTGTGACGAAGTGGAGGAGGTGGTCGGGAGCAGTCTGGCTGGCTGACTCTCCCGTTGGTCTGGCCTGCTGGCTGAGCCAAGTGCATTTTAACACCTGGAGTCCTGACTAGGTCCCTGCCAAGCACCACACTATAATGAGTTGTTAAGGAGCTCAAAAAAGGCGATTCACCTGATGGAGAGAAAAAAGAGAAGCGGGGGGGTATTGAGTTTCAGCCAAACATAAAAAAAAAGTCCTGTTCAAAAGATGGTGTGTGTTACCCTCCTGTTAGTCTCTATCATCTTAATTTAATGGGCTCTCCTCATTTGTGATATTTGATTTCATTTTTCACTTCAGCAAAGAGAGGAGGTCCTATATGTATGGTCAACATATGGCACATATTAGATTACTCATATATTGTGTTTTGTTTCGGCGGTATCATCTTTCTCATCAAGTGGCTTCATGCAACATATGCTCCCTCCCATTACTCATATCTATTGAAGTATATCTGGTATCTGATACCAGCAGGACTTTATATCTCCATAAAAGACAACCGAGCTCTGAGTAACTAACAGGTTTTTGAACATGAGGTCTAACTGCAAATGCGTCCGCCTCCCTGTGTAACATTTTGGACCAATAGAGCACATTAACTGGAACCACAGGGGCTCAGTGTTTTGATAAAGGGCTGCTCAGTCCAGCCTGTAGAGTGGGAATGTATCTGTTCTAACCAGTCACTGTGTGCATTGTTAAGACTGTCCACAGCAATATTAGCACCTCTATGAGTCTAAAATGTGGAAAATTAGCAAGCTAGCATGCTCCCAATGTCAATATGACAAAACAAATGATGGAAAATTAACCCTAACCCTGACTATTTTCATAATAAATTAATTGCCTCAGTCATTAATCAAGAAAAAGTAGTGATGCAGGGGACAAGCCTGACAGTAATCCTACTGTGATATAAATTCTAATATTAATAATTAAAATAAAGTGTTACCAAAGATCCAGATTTTTTATAAATCAGTTGAGGGTTACATCAAAAAAAGCTTATTATATACAGGCTGTCATGGTTTATACGTGCGTGTATACACAAACCCTAAAAACAAGTGACCAAAAACAGCTAGCGTTTTGCCGCGAACAAGAAAAATTACAAGAAATCAGTTGCTGTGCCACCTCAGTGTGAGTGATAGTCCCAGCTTGGCCACCTCTACAAAATCTGTCTCGCTCAGTCGCTGTAGTGCAGCCAAAAGAAACGGTGCCAGTTTGTCATTGTTGGGCCTAAA
>NW_007578615.1:32135-43057 GCF_000690725.1 Stegastes partitus
CTGACCTTCTTGGCAGCTGCACTATCACTTTGTGTTACTGCGCAGTGAAGCAACGGTGGACGCAGCAGAGTTCTGGAAACTCTGGCATAATACTTTGCTGAAGAGAGAAAAGTGACATCATACTGGACACTACTGGACACCGAAAGCTTCCTGTTTTTTTCCCCCCTCGCACAGAGAAAACATAATGGCTGTTTGTCTCTCTGGTGGTGTCTAGTCTTTGTATCTCTCCTCAGGGACAGGAAATCCATGCTGAAGGCAAACTGTGACACTCCAAAAGAAAGTGATGACTGCAGAGAAAACCCTTCAAACACAAAACCTGTCATAGACGGTGTGGTTGATCTGCTGTGATGATTTGGCATCAGTACAAAATGTCTTTTAACGCACAACAAATCCAAATGTTTTATTAATGTAAATACATCTATATAATATGCATTCTTATTTTTATGGACAACTTCAGTGAGAAACAACATAATGTTGCTGAGAGGAAGTGTATTTTCTCTCCCCATGTGCCTAAATGAATCATCAATTGTCTCCTGTCTCTGTCTTCATCTAAATTGTATTATAAAGTCAAAACGCAGTACAATACATCTTCTAGCGCAGCTATTGTGGCAAGTAATTGAACATATCAGTTCACAGAAGCTAATAAGGCCTATTTTTGTAATGTAGGAATAGTACATTGACAAACGGATTGCATTTACTTCTCTCTGCCCCGCTTATTATCAGTAACTTGTAATATAAATATGCAAATCCGCTGCTTGAACTTTACAATCCTCCGTTGAGGCTATTCATCTCCTTTAAAGTGTTCATTTACATGTGGAGAGCCCCCATGCATCAAGCCGTGTCATTTTGAAAGCAAATATTAATCAATTTTGCGTTGTGGATTGCCCCGGAGCAGTGTGTAATACATGCAGTGTCTGTGCCGGGGATGGATGTACACAGACGGTTCTCTGCTCAAACTTGTGATAACTGTGAAGACGCTGCAGCATTAAGTGGTATCACTAAGCTTTATCATATTAGGTGCACACCTGCCCTGTCATTCCCCTTTTTGAAGTAGCTTTGTCTACAGAGAAAACTGGCTTTGCTCTAATGCTGATTCGCTTTATCCCACTTAGATACACCCCGTGTTCAGCTGCTCAGCCTGGATGGTGACAACTGGTTTTCTTTGCTTGTTTTAGACGTGCAGCAGTGGGAACGACTCCGCTTGTTTCAAACCTGTAGGTACGACCTTTCTAACAGATGATTACAAAGAATCTGCAGAGCCAGCTGGTATGTTGGCTCATTGGCAGTGGCACATGTGTTAACTGACACTGAATCATCCATATTGTCCAACTAAGACTGACATCGGCTATTTAGTTCATAATACCTACTGAGCCGCCCGTGATAATCTTTCAAAAACAGCCTGAAGTTTATCTGAGTCATGCAAACTGGTCCGTTTGAGCCGACATGATCTGTTAATGTTGATGCCAGTCAGAACTCATTAGCCTCATTCCACTGGGCCGCAGCATGACTATTCAGTTTTACAGGAAGCTACATCGGCTACATTTTAGTGTAATGCATTGGAATAATACTGTGAGTTCCTGCGCTCAGGCTCACAGCCCGTGTAATTTGTTTCTCAGCGTCATAATGCTGCACTAATGAGCTCCCAGTGTCGTGTCATGTTTTCATATGGCAGGCACAGCTAATATCATCTGCTGGTGATGGTGAGAGACCGTTGTTTGGCCTCGTCGCGGCGCCTCATAAGCCGAGATGGATTCAAGGCGTGTTTGTCCATCTGCTCGTGTGCTCTGAGCTTCTCGCTTTGTGGCTGTCTTAGCAGGAAAATATCTGGGTCTTTCTGTTGACACTGCAAAATTCTAAAATGTGATAATTATTAGTTGGTCCAGACTCAAATACTGTATGTCAGCCTCTGCTGGTGCAAAATTTTACCAGACGATTTGTCTGAATGACTGCACTGACTTGTTTTCTAGCACCAACAGGAGGTTGCGGTTTTGAGTGAAATGTAAAGACGCTTATATTCCCTAAAGGATTTATTTAACTATTACATTGTTTATTAACCCTGGTTGCACCTTATCTAGCCACTTTATTACAGATCAAAATATTCAGGACCATTGGACCCCAAGAAAGACTATGTGCAAAATATTTGTTGGTATTCATTATAGACTTTTATTCGATGTTAAATATATTTTCTGACAAGTTGACGTATTTTTGGTTCCAAATGCATGACAAATGTCCATCTTTTTATATTAAAAAAAAAAAAAAAATCTAATACCTGTCAATACCTGTCACCTAAACCAAATGTCCTAGGGTCCAAAAGACCCCAAAAGTCCTGAAAAGGGTTACTTAGTCCAACACTTTTGTTATTAAAGATTATACCTGACATTAGCATCCAAACTTTGTCTTTCATAGGAGTGAACATGAGAGAAAGAAGGAATAAACCTTGCCAAGTAACTCAATGTACAGTTTTATGTTCAACCTGACAAACCAGTGGAAATCCCAGCTGCACTGCATCTCTCATGACCATCATCTCTTCTTACTGTGTTTAAATGCAAGCAAGGCCTTGCATAGCAGCTTTCTTACGGTGCCGCCGAGGCCTTGACGAGCCATCATACTGAGTAATACCACATTAGGTCAGTCGGCTGTTTTTTTTTTGCAAGCCGTGCAGCAAACCTTACCGAGCAATCTGACGGCCTGGAACAACAATCCTGATAAAGCCAAGCTAGCAACTAAGTTAAAACGGAGCATACAGCAAATACAGCAGCCCGGGCCCCATTTCCCTAAGGGCTCCCTCCTACTCAATAGCGTCAGACACGGCAGACAAACGATGATAAAGTGATCCTCTCATGACTTTGACAGGCACGACAGACAGCAGCAGGGCCGGCCCACGCAATAACGCCAGTCAACCGGGCTCAAAGAGGAGCAATGAGACACGCGTTTCATCTGCAGTGCTGGAGTCACAGTAAACACCTACGCTCACAATCATGTCCCTAATTATTGCCAGCAGCTTGTTAATAAATAAAGGCATATTGCTGCTGTCGGATCAGACGCACAGGTCTTTTCTTTTGTTTGTGGAATGTCAAGATGACGAAAAAAATGCCTTTTTTAATGATTTATTAGGGGCGATTATTTACTACGAATGAGAAAATATTAAATAAAAACAATGGTTTGCAGTGATTATGTTCCCACTATGACTGGAGGAATAAATTAATGATGTTATGAGCACAGAAGCCTTCATTAGCCCACATTTATGTTATCGTGTGCCAGGCAAATATTTCCTTGTGTGTAAACAAACTAGCTTTCCACACAAAGCTTGGAGGATGCTCCATCACTTCCTCATACACAATCACCTTTGATGAAGCTTTCTAAAAACCTGAATCTTCAAAACTGGAAGACAACAATCCCATCCCCATGTTTCCAGTTTTTCGGAATCTGAGGCGGAAAATGATTTTAATAGCTTGACTAGTCTGTCTGCATGTTGGTTTTTCTTATTAAAGATGACGCGGTTGTGTTGTCATTTCTTAGGAAGTCAAAAGTGAGATCGTAAAGGGACACAGTATTTTCATGGGTCTGATCCATTCCTCACTTGGGCTTCCAGGTGACTTTAAAAACACACACAAAAAAAAGGACCTTATTTGATTTGAAGAAGAACATGCAATATCGAGAAGACAGCGCAATTGTCTCCAGTGCACAATAGCCTCCAGGAGCAGACAGCCTTCAGCCATTTCAACATAAGCCATCCATTTCTCTGTTAATTATAGTCATATTGCTGTATTGAAGTCCAGTGTTCCTTAACATATTCTTCTGTTTTGAGTCCTTTTTGTCTCAGGTAATGGAATGTCAGCGCAGTGTGATTCCCGTGTGTCGCAGAGTGTTGATCAAAGTGACCTCTGCACCCCTCTGCTCTTGCAAATCAATACACACAGTCAACAGAAGCTGACAGAGGCAGGCACAACATATAATAAATGACAATTCACCATCACAATGGCAAGAGCATATCTGACAACTGCTGCTCATGGCAGTCATTTTCATGTGATGCCAAGCTGTTATGTTCAAAGTGGGATTCATTTGCCAGGACTGTCTCACACAGATGCTGATATTACAAGGCTGACTTGTAAGCACCTCATCCCCCAGTCATACGTTCCTGCTGAAGCTGTCCTGGCCAAGTGCTGACAGAGGCAGCGGTATTACAGTTGTATCTTTTTATTGTTGTTGTCTTTCAAAGGGAGCTTATATTGAAAGCAATTTTCCTCTTAAGGGAGCAAATTGTTCACAGAAAATTGTAACTGCCATCGCTTGGAGATGATTGGCTGCATCTTTTGGTGTTGGCAGCCAAGAATGGAAGGATTTCATATGCGGGAGGGGAGGGGAAGAAGAATGAGGAAAAAAAAAAGGAGCAGCGCATATTTAAAGATGTGTTGTGAAAAATGAGTGTGAATTTTCACACGCTCCGGACGATGAAAATGGCTGCTGTTTTGCCAGGTGGAGGGGAAATAGAAATCTGATGTGTGTGTTTTGTTTGTCGCGCAAAGAGGTGCAGGCAATGTGTTGGTGGGTTGGGAGTTTCGGGTTTTATTATAAACTACACAGTGGGTCTATCAGAAAAACTGAGACTGGCCATTTCCCTTCATGTTTTGCAGCTTTGTAAGGATCAAGAGGATTTGTTTCTGCTGGCAGCTCGCCCGTCACCTGAAACAGAAAAGCCAATTAAAGGAAAGGGACTTCTGGGTTGTAATGTGGACTAGTCTGGCTAAAACTGATGCCAAATGTCAAATGTCTGCTACCTGAGAAAGGTCAAAAACAACTAGAAAAATGTCACATTCGCATCCTTCTCTCATTTTATAGACTGAGCTCATTTATGCGAGTGTTGTGCTCTTGTTTCTGCCTGTCTGGCACCTCTATAGATCTCTATGGTTTAGGTACCACAACGCTGGCATATACTGAACAAGCAAATACTATCCTGTGGTATTTCTGACAGTTCAACATAAATTGAATAATTAAGCTGGTCCCAGGAAATAGCCATATGCTCACATTCCAACGTGACCAAAGCTCTCGCCCTCTCCCACCTACACAGCTTCTCTAAGTTACCAAACCAACTGTCAGATGTACAAACTGATACAGTCTTAAATAGTGCTGCAAACTCATTTGAGTGCTGTTTGATGAAGTGCCAACATTTTTTATTATCCTTTTTTTTTTAGTAAGGAAATACAACAGACAGAATCCACTGGCTTCCAGAGCCCTCCAAATCAGACACAAGAACAGTTAAGTCCAACTACGAGAACAAATTTGTAAATTTCCTCTGTGAGCGATCAATAAAGTTTATTTTATCTTATCTTTACCAATCAATCCGGAACCTCAGTATAAACTGTATATCAGATACGTGTTCATAGTTCATCCCCCATTTCTGTTCTATTGCACTATTGTCCTCCTCCCTTTATATAGAGTGTAAATATTTCAGTATTTTTTGGTAATAACTGTATTTTGCACTAAACCTAGGATCCCTTTAAACAGGATGTTGCCCTTGTTTAAATGCACATGTGTGTGTTTTTTGTAAGTACTCTAAGAACAAAGTCAAATTCCTCGTACATGTTCCAATATTTGGCCAATAAACCCGATTCTAAATTTCTACCTGATAGTCAATAATTCAGCCCATTACAAGAAGCTGAACAAAAGTCAAGCCTTTGGCATGTACAGTATAGTGCCCAGTAATCAGATTACAGTATAGCATTAAAATGGACTTGACAGGTCAGGTGACTTTTCTTTGACTGTATATTTCCAATTCCTCCCTCTTCCATATATGCGTTAAAGCAGTGAAAGCGGACCCAAAGACACTCGCCATCTTCTCGTATTTTCAAACAGCCCATCATCTGTCTTTGTTTTAAGACCAAAATCCGGAATATCTGAGAGACAGACCCTTCCGGTGTCATGTGTACACTTTCATTGTCGTTAGTTGACATGCAGGTAATACTTGGGTTGTCATTTTCCTCTGGAGGTGAGAGCAATGAGGACCATCGTCCCGGAAGATCTACCACAGACAAATGCAAATGCGGCAGATCACGCGGCTTTGGAAAGTATCAAATCTGACTGCACTCATCTGTGAAGACAAGAATCCTGAGGCCTATAAAGTTTTTAGTGCAGTTCCTCAACAGAGCTGAAGTGTAAGCGGTCTTGTAGAGCTGCAGAGAGATGTCCTCAAAGCCTCTGGGCAGATGAGGCTTTGTTTTATAACATTGTACAAGATGAACACAGTCAAATTTCCTCTTTCATCCCCGTAAGAGAAACATCTTTTTCTGCCATTTGACCAGTAGTTCTTGGCAGTCTCTCTCTGGTCCCCTGTAACTATGGAGTACGCCAGACAAACATGTTTAGCGATCGTGCTGCAATTATAAACTAGCAGTCCCCTTTAAAAGGTGGAGGTAACCAGCTGGTACATACATAATGTCAGTTACCTGAATCTTTTGTTTGTACGAAAAAGGAAGAGTCTCCTGTTCCTTATACAGTGGAACAGTGAATGAATTCTCAAACTTGTCAGTTCAGCACTTTGGCGCATCATCTGAACCGATAGCGAGGTACTAAAGCCTCTGACATGGTCTCACTGTACATGTGACACAAGCCACTGGAGTCACAGTTGAGCTGTTGAAGGGATGGCAAACTGTTCTGACTATTGTCCTACATCCAGGAGGTGTCATTTGGACAGGATTCGGGAAACGCTGGCTTTTATTGTCAAACCTTTCGTGCATTTCATTTTTCTGCATCAGAAAATCCAGCAGCTTCTCAAGATCTACCTACCCGTCACAACTGGTGTCGATCAGAATATACCACATCATCTGTTGTGATGCTCTGATGTATTTGCTTCAGTACCAAACAAAGTTCCTCAACATCCAGCTCACTACTCTGATCAGTTTCCGCTTTTTTAAATATTTGACAATACCTGGAATATCGTCATCGAACATCCATCCATTTTCTATACACCGCTTAATCCTCACTAGGGTCATGGGGGGCTGGAGTCTATCCCAGCTGACTCAGGGTGAAGGCAGGGGACACCCTGGACAGGTCACCAGTCTATCACAGGGCTACACTTAGAGACAGACAACCAAGCACACTCACAGTCACAACTACGGACAATTTAGAATCACCAATTAACCTCAACATGTTTTTGGACTGTGTGGGAGGAAGCCAGGGAACCCAGAGAGAACCGACGCTGCACGGGGAGAACATGGAAACTCCATGCAGAAAGATTCCGGGTGTCCACGCCGGGACGCAAACCGGTGACCTTGCTGCGAGGCAACAGTGTCATCGAACATTTGATCTATAATTGTAATTCCACTTCTGTCTTCTGTTTTGACCCGGCCTTGGCTGTGTCCTGCCATTTCAACTACAGCCTCATTATCATTTTTCACTTCCATTAGAATATCAAGCAGCAGATACATCATTTATACTGTTTTTGAATTCCAAATAAAATAGTTACTGAAACTCTCACTGTAGCTGTTTCTGCTTCATCTCTGTCTCCTCTGCAGTAAGCAGCCCCCCACCCCATCCTCCACCACCACCACCAACAGGTCCCTGCAGCTGCTGCTAATTGCCCAGCTACTGACATTTCTCTTACTATGGACATAATGAGTTATGAAAGTGGCACACCAGCCTGAAACTCCCTGTGTACGCACACATAAACACACGTACACACTTTCCCACGTCTCCCAATAAACCTGTTTGTTTGGGGCCAGCTTGCCCATCCATTAGTTGTTATTGTTTTCTCTAAACATGACATTGATTCAATTTACCACCAATCAATTTCAAATGGTTCTGACATTCAGATATGACCTTAAAGCCGGGCAGACCAAGAACTATGATTAGGATTAAACTTTTGTTAATGAGGTGATTTCTCTTCACACGGGGCCGGGTGACACCATGGAACAGGAATGGTCAGTAAAAATTAGATCAATTATTGTGAACGAAACCGCTTTAACTTGATTACCCTTGCACCCGCTAATTTGTGTAATTAATAACCTCCTCTCAGCTGCAGAGAGCAGTTTATTAATAACAATCTATATCTGTGCTCCTTAATGAAATGGCAGGGGCCAGGCCATCCGTTCTGCAGGTAATGTCATAATCAATGGCGCCCAACACACATGTTAATTACCGTAGTTATTAATTGTTACAGTTGGACTTCAATGCTACATGCTGTCACCTCCTTTGTCCTACTATGTATAGCAATCAGTGGATTGAAAATGGCAAATCTAATTAGCCATTCAGCAAGCAGGCTGGGAATCCAAATGAGACGGTATCAGCCCTGACAGCTGGCAGCCGAGGCGCCGTTCACACTGGGCCGTGAACAAAACCAGCATTATCCACTGCCCCGGGAACAACAGGAAAAGGCATGTATCGCAAACTAATAAATACATTCACAGCAGCGGCCTGCCATATCACACAATGGTCTAATGAAATGCCTGCTTGATGCCTTTGTTCGGGTACAAGGAGTGTTTATGCATTTATCTGTTCAGGGTGCACCTCGTCCATACAGCAGGCAGCAGAGAGTCACTTTAAGCAAGAGAGAGAGATTCTGTGGCAAGTGGTAAAAATATTAAGCGATTTGTTTATTTAATAACAAACATTTCAGTTTTTGATGTATGAAGTGCAATGTATGTAATGCTGCATTTAATGAGAAGTGTACATCAAGGTTGATATTATAATACACTTCATAAAACTTGTGATGTTTGCACATTCCATCGGCCTCTTTATCTGTAAGTAAAGTGTGACGGTATCCTTTAGTAGGAATCTCTTGACGTCAACTGAAAAATTAGCTTCCTACCCCCTCAAAGTTTCGTAATCATCCCATTGTTCTTGGATCCACATGTGACTCATTGCTGCAGATAGCTGCATGTCCCTTTGACCATATTTGAGTAATCTGACCATTATTGCTTAGTTTGTGGGGCAGAGTCATGAGGAAGATTATAAAAGGTCATCAATTAGGGAAGCCGGACATAGTTCACCACCAATAATCTAACCAGGCCAGTCAATTTCTACTCATTATAGAAGATAATGTTATGTACAGTTTACAAAAGAGTGCAGTGTTTAGTGTGACCTCACACTGCATTTTTATAAGTATTTCATCTGGAATTTGTAATTCTTTGAAACGTTACTCCTGGTGGATTAATTGTGTACAGTGTTAGTGTTACCTTGTGGGTCAAGGGTGCTGTCGTAGAAAGAACACTGAACAGGAGTGTGAACTGACAGTTCCATTAGTCCCACTGCTGCCTGTGCTGTGGACAAACCAGCGGAGAGGACAATCAAACACAGTGAGAAAAACAGGCTTTTCCAACACAGTCCATATAAACAGGTCTGCTTTAGCACTGTGACAAAACATTTCTCAGACTACCCAAACCTGTATTTAAATAGCTTAGAAAGAAATCTCAGGATACTGAACCCATCCAGGAACACTTCATGTTGTTCATTTGTCTAAACAATCTGAAGCAGTGTCCAAAAGTGGGAGATGATGGATTTTAGACAGAATGCCACAAAATGACATAAATACAGTTTTAATTTATTTCTAAAAATCACCTTTTCAATTTGATACAGTTGCTTATTTACACATAGATCTGATACTCACTGTGTTTTATCTGCCACTGCACCTGCAAAATGCCTCTCCATGAACTCCAACTGTATCGACTGTCAGTGGCTTCTAAATAAAGCAAGAGAACATTAGTTAGTCAGGTTAAGCTAACCTGGTGACCAGCATCATGCATGTGTGACCAGCTAGCACGGCTCCATTTCACTCTTTCACAAGCAGTTACACACATACGGTACACACACACACACACACACACCATCCATATTTAAAGCAGACAGCAGCTTGTGTCTCCATCCAGAGAGCACCTGTAAATAATGCAGTGTTAAAGGTGGCAGCCAGGAGGGAATTACAGGGCGAACAGGTGGAAGATCCCCACCCCTCACCCCCTCCCTCACCCATACACCCACCCATGCACCCACCACAACACGACACGACACGACACAATGCCAAGCCAAGTCTCACTCTCAGCCTCACCATCCATATTCTTAACACCACAGGTGCTGAGCTCCAGCGTGGCAGGCCCAAGGGGGCCGCCGGCCTTTCCTCTCGCCATACTCAAAGCAGTGATGGGCAATAAAAACACTTCACACCTTAAGTGAAAGATACGACTTTAAATATTTTACACACATTCTGCATATGCAATTTATCCACACCTGGCTCTTAGGAGCAACAACATCTGGTAGCTGTTGCTTTAGAGGCAATTAATTCTTCATCCAAGCGGCCAGGTCCTTTCTGAGAATGTGGGCAAACGACTTATGTGTTACTTAGATGAGCACAAATGTTGAGATTACAATGCAGTTTAGTAGCATCAAAACAATACAGAGCAGAGTGTCTGTTATAAGTAGCAATTATATCAATTTAACACCAAAGATACCACCATAAGTTGAACTAATTTCTCCACATTTTAAAGATAAAATCATGGAGAAGAGGAATTTTATATTTATTTTAATTTGCACATGGTGGACAAACAGCTATGACTAAAAATTGTTATTTTAAATCGGAATATATGTAACAAACAACTTAAAGGAGTGCTGTTTTAGACTACAGACCTTGATTGAACACGTTTTCTCCTTTACAGAGCACATATATACTGTATATTTGTACCAACCC
Source organism: Stegastes partitus (assembly GCF_000690725.1). Lineage (NCBI taxonomy): Eukaryota > Metazoa > Chordata > Actinopteri > Pomacentridae > Stegastes > Stegastes partitus. The sequence goes on from NW_007578615.1 coordinate 42,808, forward strand.
ATTTGTTTTCTTCCGAGACAGAGGTCATTCGGAGCAAACAAACAGAACAGCTGCTTTTTTTGTGCAGTATGCAATCAGTGAGTGGTGTAGTCGTCTCTCTGGTTAAAGCTGGTTAGACGGCTGCTTTTCTTCTCAAAGACTAGTCAAACACTTGAGTCCAATTTTCAAGCTGCATATTCTTAAAGAGTGCTGTCACTGGCATGGAATATTACTTTCAACCAGTCTCATGTTTAATTTGAAGAATACAGTT
>NW_007578615.1:43495-120458 GCF_000690725.1 Stegastes partitus
ACTTGTAAAGTTTTGTGACTTTATCTTGGTAACTCCTGCTACTGTAGGTGTCTCCAGCATCGCATATTTCTATGATGACACATGCAGACAAACAGAGAGATTCACAAGGTAAAAATAATACCAGCTGCCCTGTCACAGCTGCTAAATATTAACCAGAGACGGCTGCACTCACTGATTTGAAAAAGCGAGCGACAACAATGACAGAAATGCTAATTTTGTGTCCTGACAACACCAAAGCCAGAGGCACTTGTGTCCCTCCACTGATGAATTGAACAGATAGATCTGCTAAATGTCTGACTGGGTGTAATTTTGGAGGGGCATGTGTCCACGGAAAGAAAAGCGATCCGGGTAATGGTGAAAAATAACTGTCTTCTGAAGCCTGAAGAAAAGAAACTAAAGTGAAGATTTTAAGATAGCTTAAAGTGACTGAGTAACTGCTGAGTTAATACTTTTGGCAATAAACATTTAGGTTGATTACACTACTTTGACTTCATCAGAAAGTGACCTTTGAAGACACTAAATAAAACCGGTTACCGTGATGGAGTTAAAACAACACCGAAGTGGTATATTGAGTTAGGACTGATTGGCTTAAAACCATTCATGCTCCACTCTTTTTCATCTTTAGTGCCGGAAATCACTGCTTTCCTGTTGTCTGAATGGCCTTAAACATTTACTTTCCTTCTGCACTGATAGGATTCCTTTGTTTGTTGCTGTCTTTTCCCATGGGAATGAGAGTAGATGTGGAGCTCAATGCTAAGTGAGAACTGCCCTGCATTCCCATGTACTGTATAACAACAGGAGACACCCGATTACCTTATGAGATGGTGTTTATTATGACCATGAACCACAGCAATGAAATCTTGGCAAGGTTATGAAAGAACAAAATAGTCCTCTGTCAGTGAGAAAAAAGCAGGGGAGCCAGACATTTAGAAATCAGCACCAAAATAAGAGGTTCTGTTTTGAGAGAATTTTACGGTTTAAGGTCAACTGGCTGAAGAGGGGCTTGTTGTGGTGCATGTAAATGATCAAAACTCTCCTCAGGACGTGGCGGGTCATAATGTGCTTCCTTCCTAAATCTTCTATTTGTTTGGGTTTGGCTGTTGTTTTGGTGAATGAAGAGCGGAAGCCCGGAGCAGGTGAGGTTAAACTACTGTAATCCTGCTGGCTGTCGGTTTGCTGGGAGGGTGGGGTTAAGGTGTTAGATGGACACTGGTTGGACTGGCTGTTTATCATAAACACAGCCTAGCCCAGAGAGGTCCATCTGCTTTGATTTTATTTAGTGATTCCCCCCAGGGGCCCTGAGCTGGAGCGAGAATAACAATACTTGAGCCCATCTGTTCCCGTAGAACCAGCCCCGGCTAAATTACCACACGCTACGAGCGGCTGGCATATGCTGTGGCATAAAGCTACAAGAGGGCATTGTGCGCCAGCTGTTCTGTTGACAAATACTTATCTGGCACTTCTGAAGTCAGCTTGCTAAGCTGGTTTCAAGTTTGACTAAAAACTAAACAGGGTAAGGTGTGGAATAGGGTTCCTGTGGGGGAGGTGCATGTATAATACATGCTGATTTATCTCGGGGTATCGTTTTGTCAGAGATTGTCTGGGGAATTGGGTCACTGGATGTAGACTTAATCTGAACATATAGGGCAGAAAGAAGAATAAAGCCAAACAAGTGGACAAAACAGACTATAAGTAATCTTTGTCATCCTCCTCTAAGCATAACAGGCTGTAATCATATTGCTGTTATATGTTTATAAGTCAGGGGATGATCACTGCTTCAAAGACCTAAATTGGGCTTGATCATAGTAATCCTGTAAGTAGAGAACTGGATCTTTCTAGGGACAGATAACACACAATTCAGACACTGAAAAATACACTACAGCTGTTTTATTAGCACCTGTAGCCTTTAAAAAAAATCAATAATAATATATTTTATAGCACACATATGTCTGTTGATAATAACCTGAGATCTTTATTTTAAGGACATGGGATGTCACCTACAGACACTAAAATGTGAAACTTTACAGGTTTGTGCTACACTAACCATGTGTGGTCAGTGCACTCAGTAGGAGTCACCTTAACCCTGTGAGTACGCTGCTTTCTTAGTTCAGTAGATATGACCAAAGATCCAGTTGGGAACACTGTTTTGGGACATTATTTTTGCTATCATTACTTTACAGTCTCTTTTGGTGAATGCCTCCATTCTGATCTGACTTTTTACTGCAGCAGATCCCAATGCAAAATCTACACAAAAAAAGGTTGTTTTTGTTTTCAATTCCCAGGTTTAAAGTCTCAGGTCTGACCACACATGACAGTTTTGATACTGAAATCACCTCGATTACACTTCAACATCACTGCTGCAAGAGGAGACAGTAAAACTCAGCATCCCTCGGTTACTCTTTAACTTAAAGCAAAACATTGCACACAGACGTAGATTCTTCATTTAGTTGGTAAGTTACATTACTAGTTTTCTATCTGCTGCCTATTTCTAATGTCTCATTGGTGTCTTATTACACAAGTGAAATAACTGTGCTGTCAATTTCCACCCGCTAAAAAATATATATCTGATCCTATGCTCCTTGGCGAATAAAAAAAACAAAACATGGAAATACCCAACCACACCCAACACCAAAGCATCTCAAATGTACTCACAAGATGCCACGTACCCTTCAAAATGGGCTTTATTTTTGTTAACATTTACAGGAACATCACTGACATTAATTTTCCACCCGTTACATATGTCTACACTGTACAGATGCAACAGAAAAAAAAAAAGAAAGAAAAAAAAAATCAAAATGCCATCCTCTGTTCTGAGACTTCTCTCATCGAGAACAAGGCTCCAGTCAGTGACAAGCTCCAGCAGTGCAGAAAAAGTTCACACAGGAAGGTCCTCAGTCAGAATCCCTGTGACAGTGGAAACGACCACAGAGCAAAATGGAAGTTGTCAGGTGGAAAGTAATTTATAAAACGCCCTTACACATGTACTTTATATTCACAACTAAATCCATGATCAAGCTGTGATTAGGTTTCAGAAAAATATAATGCTGATGCCAACATCTGTACTTTGTTGATTTCATCCAAATTTCCTCGGATATATAAAAAACAACTACTTTATCACTTGATTGGTATGCTTTTCGTATTCTGTAAAACTGGAATATAATGGAATCAGGGATCACGTTTTTCATTTTTTAATTTATTTTTTTTTCTTTAAATACATATATATATGATGCCCCAAGGTTACCAGCCCTGTGCCTCTTCATTTTCCATCCTTTGCCGACTGTTCAATGTGTCACTATTAACATTCAGTAGTTGCTATGAGACAACGTAAACTACAATAACTCACTTCAGTATACAGTGAACAAGGAGTACCCAAACCATACAGTATCATTAACCCTGTTTCGTTTTCTTAAAAAGGGACATATGAGTGTGTAATGTGATTAGAGCATAATAAATAACTATATTTGATCACAATTGTTTTGTTATGTGGTTGCCTGGCTGGAAATATTGCATGTCACACTTTCATGAAAGGCAGCGAGAGTCAATACTTGCTTCTCTTCACCCATAGGAAATCAGAGCCGCCATAATGGGCAGAGAAAAGGCTTTGTAAACATAAAATATAATTTAGATGTACTCATCAACACAATGAGACTTGAAAACACTGCATGTGAAATTCTTCACGTCACACCTTTGAAGAAAACACCCGGACTTTTCCAGTATTTCACCTCATTGACCCTATGAATGCACGGAGTGCTCCACCAACCAGCTTTACAACAGGAGCCATTGTGCAAGCCTCCCTTCATGCATTTATCTGGCATCTACTCTGCATTAGCAATGCAGACCATTCTTTACAGCTACAGCGGAGGAGCAAATTTGTATTCTGTAGCACAAAACTCTGATGTCTCCCAACCAACAAATTAGCACTCACTGTGACTTCCAATGGGAGGAAGGGGGAAAAAAAAAGAGAAGCAAAACCTAAATGTTTCCTGATAGGTCCACTTGGGGATGGAGTAAAAGTGCAGCATTGGTTGAGCAAGTATGCGGTAAAACATGAGACTTTTACAATGGCTACGTCTGTTTCTGCAAAACATATACTGTAGAGACATTTACACAGTGTGATGAGGAAATATGCAAACCGGTTCACGAAGAGCAGAATAGTCTGGTCTTAATGCAACTGCACAGTAGGTTGACATCTATACTGTTGATGTTACTACCTGGAGAAATCTATGCTACTAAGAGATTTTACACAAGTTTTTACAACAGTACACACAGTTTGGATGAGGATTTGCGCACTGCATTGCTTCCTTAATGTGCGTTATGGAAAGCTCCCATCTTTAACAGTGATTAAGAATAGCAGGACTCCTCTTTTCTTAAGGTAAATGAGGTGAGCAGGGTCCTCCCACCAGCTCATCTTGTTTTTGTTGCGCATGTTTTGTCAGCCACTGCAACGCAACATGCCCTCCCGCCCATCTTCTCCTTCCTCCCCGACCAGGGAGTGAATCCTCATAATGCCTACCTTTGCTTCATCATTCGCCACCAATGCTCAGCTGTGAGACACAGGGAAGCTACATAGGACTACATGAAGAACACAACACTTCAACTAATGCACAGTGCAAATAGGCGTCCCCCCCTCCCTTTTCCATCTCTCCTACCTCCAGAAACGGGTAGGCATTGAGGAGAGGTGGGGTGTAGAGGGTTAAATCTGCCCCTGCTGACAGGCAGCTGTTCTACTTTTAGTTTATTTTTCATTTTTGGTCTTTCTGGAGCTCTCCTGCCCTGGGGGAGGGGGAGGTGGCGTGGCTGAGGGGCAGGGGTGGAAGGACAGGGGTTTGAGGGGGGGGATTCTACTTGTACAGGCTCATGGTCGGGCTCTGGTACATGCACATGTAGGCATCGCACAGCAGGCGTCGGGCCTGGCCCTGGATGCTCTTGGGATCAAGGGTGTGCAGCTCCTCTGGTGTCATTTTCAGGTAGGCTTCCACCTCCGGACAGGGAGACACCTGCGGGATGTTGAATCCATTCTGCCCTCCTGCAAAGCCACATACAAGGTCATTAACAACAACATAATGGGCATTGCAGAGCCGGGTACAACTTAATGCAGTCACTGTATGATTTTTTTAAAAAGGTGGATCAACAATTTTTGTCAGTTTTCTGACAACACACTAACCTTGCAAGGAAAAATGCCAAGTAACAACTGCAGTTCTCAGATTTTCTCTTCCATGACAGTAGAAAACTTAACTCTGTTCTCAAACAGTCAACTGAATAAATGTGAATTAATTCTGTGGCTACCATGTTTGATGTCACCGGAAGACCAGTCTCACAATATTTCAAAGTCAATGCAGTTCAAACAAAACTTCCCAAGTTTATAACTTCATTTCAACAGTCAGTTTGATCACAAACACAACATCAAAAGGTCATGTCGCCCACCGTCACGGTCAGCCATGCTGTCGAAGAAGAGCCAGGCGGAATCTGCGCTGCCGTACTTGACGAAGGCCACGTAGTGACTGGTTTCGATGCACAGCACGGCAAACAGCTCCATCCTCTGGCGGGGAAAACTGCCCTGACGCCCCGTACCGTCTTGTAGCTCCTTGGGGACAGACAGTTTGCCGTGTCGATGGGATTTTCTCCTCGGGTGGAGGTGAACCTAAATCAGACACAAACCATCGCACACCATTTGATACCGAGGGCTGTTAAGGCCAAACAAAAAATGCTAAACGGATTTTTAATGAAACATACGGACCAGAGATGAGAGGAAATAAAAACCTTTGAGGATTTGTACCGCTGGACAGCAATATACTTACACTTCTGATATTATTTGAAAAAATGAAGTGACTGTGAAGACACGTGTTACAATCTGCTGTAGAAGTCAGTCCTCTGCAGCTGAACTCCTACACCGAGATTGTGTGATTCCTTTGGATTTGGCGCCACCAAATGGATGATCTCAACACAGACTTTACAACTTGTTTATTTGCTGAACTGATGATGCAATGATGCCCTCTGTTGTTTACCTGTGTATTGCACTTTTCACAGAACTGCTTAATCTTGCCAGCAGTGATATCTCCGTCCTCATAACAGTCTCGGCACTCGTAGAGAGCCAGGCCTCCGCAGATACGACATTCTCTTGGAGCTGGATGAATAAAACACAAGCCTTTATCACTGCTGACACACTGTACAGAAGCGAAGTTCTTTAAAAAAAAGTTAAGAGCGGGTTTGAAAGCAAGAAAAATTGGCTCCTTCATCTCAGCTGAGCGGCAGTGACAACTCAGTGGGATTTCATTAACAAATGGCACACGGCTCTGACTCACCATTGATCGACACATCACACTTGCAGCAAAAAAAATAAAAAATTAACTACAACTCACTGTCTTCAAGAAGGTCTGTGATGTCCAACTCCAAGGAGGGGAAAATCTTGTTGAACATTTTGAAGTCCTTGCCGAAGCGGGGCATCTGGATAATAAGGCAGGAGGGAGCCTGTGAGAGTCAGGAAAAGCAGAGGAAGAGAAAACGTATGTAGTCGTCAACAAAGCAGTATCAGTAAAGCTCAGTGTACACAGGAACTCAAAAAAAACTGAGACCGTACTGTTACAGGCCTATTTATAGAACAGTAAGCAGACAATATATTTAAAGGTATAAAAATGAGGACATGAAACATAAAATAAATTGAACATTGTCTCTTCCTAGGAACATGAAACTGTATGCTGTGCACTGTGTCTTGTGTAAACTGGGTGTTTGATCAGCAAATGGTACAATAACTAACATCCCGACTGTACAGCATATAGCTTTATAAATACTACACATGGGAATATTGTATTGATGTTATTTGTAGTGATAAACAATGAGCATCCAGCACACACTAAAGAGACACTCTTGAACAGTGTATCTGTCAGATACCGTAAATTAGGAGGTGCACAATTCAGGTACTTTTAAACAATATGCAAAATAAGGATTAACCCGACAACATAACCTGAACACGGCAATATCGGACATTCACTACACAGTTGTCATGGCCAAAAGAATTCACAATAAAAATACTATCAGAATGTCTCCAACAAATATGAAAAAAATAAATAACAATGCTTAATAATAATCGGTCAAATTCACCTTTGATTTTGTTTATTGTGTCTCTTTTTTTGGCAAATGAATGATACTCAAAAGTCCCCACTGTACTGTATATGAGATAGTTACTGGTGCTGGATTATTTACAACATGTGTGTATTATTAACATGATATCAACAACTTTATTTTATTTTATTTTTTTAAACGTCAGGGTAAAGCCTCTAAACCTGAATATAAGAAACAGCAGCATAACGTATGAAAGGTTTTGTAACATTTCCTAATTTTCTTAAAGGAAAAAAAAATGTATATATATTTTTTAATTTATTATTTTTGTACTAAAACATGAGAGAAACATTTCCAAAAATTAAGGAAATTTAATTGAGCAATATTGTGGGAAAAGACTTGGGTGTTGGCTAAATTTAGCGTGGGACTGTTTACTTTACCGATTACGTTTGGTTCAACAATGTATGTGACGTGGTCGTCTATGTGCTGTGAACGACTAGATGAGCATCTATCAAACTATTTAACTCAAGCTAAGCTGTTTACAGAGATTTCAAACTCCAAAACAGAAAAAAAAAAAAAACTCACCTCTGCAAACTTCAGGTCGCTGTTGATAAAAGACCATTCCAGGAGCTGCTGGATGGTGGGAACTCCAACTTTGTCTTTCTTGTCCATGAAGATCTGGTAAAAGTAACAGTCCTGGACCTTCTGACCTGCTGACCTGAAAAACATCAGCAGTCTTTATTTACCTTCTACTATTATACTCACATGTTTCTTTCTCATCGACAAACAGAACAGGACAGCTGTAATCTTGCTACTTAGAACTCAAATCCTAAGATATTAAAAGGTCTTGATGTGGTACTCATGAGTGGTATTAATCTTCCTGAATAATTTCATACCAAATAGTTCCTTTTGTACTTACGCTAATTGAGTAATGTTAATTCATCAGTTTATACCGGTGGCATTCCTGAGATGTTTGCAGCCATCTATCAAAAAGGTAAACATTGTTCCCCGCTCACAATTTATGATTTATGAGCAAATATTCATGCTCGTCAAGGATCGACACCATTTTTCAGCATATGTTTCAATATCTTGAGGAATTTTTTGACGCAGACTATATAAGACTTTCAGAGCTTTTCATGCAGCTAGAAATAAGCTAATTGGGAATTAATTTTCCTTTAAAAGCAGTTTGAGAAACAGACCGCTGAACATGAGATTTGACAGCTTAACATATAAAACACAAATGTTCTGCTTCATGTCTTTATAAACTGTAAAGACAGCTTCAATGCTGAAGTATTCCTTCCATGGTAGGTACATGTTTCATATTAGTCACATTATATGTTTTCCAACGCTGTAAGTCTGTAATGTGTAACAGTAGACAGGAACAATGATCTACAGCTCTCTAAGCCATTAACTATACTCATTTGAAATGCAAAAATTCTTAAACATGGCTATAGCGTGAGTTTTCCTACTGTAACCAAAATAACTCCTACAGTTAAACCAAGCTGCCCACACTGTCCGTCATTCAATCTGCAGCGTGATTACCGCAGCACAAGTGAAACTGTGCGTCTGCTTTATATCTACATATTACAGATTTAGACTGGTGTAACTCTGTGGTTGAGCAGTGATGTGTTTCAAACTACATTTGCAAAGTCTGGCAATGCACTGAAAGTAAAGGACATGCCGCATCATACACACTGTTGCCCACAAAGTTGGAATAAAGAATTTTTTACCTCTTCTCATGAAATGATGGGATTTATTCTCAAAACTTTATTGATATCACAATATACATACAATACGTATCACAGTAAAAATTAAACCACAGTTAACTTTTGCAAACTGTGTATTCAGGCTTAAACAACATTGGGGGTTTTGAACAATATGACTAAGGGTTTTGTTTCAGTTTTGGTTATATCACAGGAAACACCTAGTCGAGGGGATTTCATGCATAAGAATGTCCAATATTACTCTGTCAAATGTCACTAATATTGGCCACCAGCCACACAGTGAGCAGGACATCCCACTCTTCGGGTCACAACCCAAAGTCAGAATTCGTTTCACCTGGTAACTGGGACTCAGTATGTAATCATTGCACCTGATCAAAAGTGATAACTGATGTGTGTAAATAGAACTAAAAAGAGGAATGTGTCTGAAAACAAAAATTACCCCAACTTTATGGACAACAGTGTATAAGAATTGTGAGTGAAAAGTACTACGCTATCTCAGGTTTTTTTTTCTGCTCCAACATCGTTTTAAGATTGTGTGTATCACTCTTTTAGTACCTTACTGTAAATGTAGCCAAAGATCATATTAGATATTTTCAAAGTCAGCCGGCCCTTACCTTAGCTTGAGCAATGGATCCACCCTCAGTATGTGATGGAAAAGGATATTGAGGAACTCTTCAGGATCTGCAGGAAAAAACACACTAAATTTAGATGTGAGGTGTCATTTCTCTGCAAACGCAGCCATAAACTGTTTAGGTTGTGGATGTGTGTGTGTTTGTTATGTTAACACAACATTTTCATTTTGTTTCTTATGACTTCCAACACCATCACATTTTACAGATTGTTTTACTGTTCCATCTTTGATTATTGTCAACTTATTGCAAAATATTGAAAAAACCAATGCACATACAGAAAAGCAGTTGAGACAATCATCAACACAAATGCACAAACTCATGATATTGAGCACAGGGGGAAATCATAAAAGCACTTGAATCCTGACATATAAATAATCTCACTGTCCTACCTTTTTCTTCAGAGGTAAACCCAGACGCTGCTTCTACCTTCTCTAGGATTCTCCTCAGCTTCATCACTTTAGTGGCACAAACGTACCCATGTCTGGAGGACAAAGGAAGTTACAAGCCAGTTCAACAGCTGCATGTGGTTTGTAGAATGTCTTGTATGATGCAATTTGTTTGAATGAATGAAGTAAAAATGCATATTTTCCTGTAATGTTTTCTTTTGTTTAAATGTGTATGCCATTATTTAAAATCCTGGAAAACCTTTACCAATCTAACCTAAAACAGAAGTCTTTGACCTGTTGTAAAAAAAAAAGTAAAAAAAGAGATTCACACTGACCTACAATATGTAACAACACTGAGTTCAAACCTGTAATATGTGTCCATATGAAAAACTAAATATCAATGTATGAATGCTTACATGCGCAGAGGATTGACTATTTCTGTGCGTAGCAGCTCTTGCGTCTCTCTGTAATACTCAACGTCGGTCTTTGATCGTGGTCTCAGCAGAACTGTGTCCAGTACAGAACTGAAGGAGAAAAGACTGCAGAGCAGAATATACAACAAGGGGTTTAAAATTTAAATTAAGCTGTCTATTACCCATTTGACATACAATAAATGATGATTAATCAGTATTACTTGCATAATGTTCTGCTGATATTAAAAAACAGATTAACAAACACATTAATACAATAAACCAACAATATGAAGGACATAATGCAGTTTGTTCAATCACATTTGTATTTAATGTGCAACTGATCAAAAGGCTTTTTTGGAAAGCCCCCAGAATTTCCCTTCTTTTTTTTAAACAGTCAAGGTAAACCCGAGGAACTCCAAAACCTGCCAGTGGGTTTGAAAAGCATGTTATGTATGTAAATTGCCCAAATCACATCATGTATCATAATCAGAAACTGTAAAAAGAAAGAATTATTTGATTTTCAACTTTCCAACTGTCCGTCAACGACTCAGTCTGACATGCTGCTCTGTCGGGAATATGAACATTTATCCCTTTATTCTACATGCATCATTTAAAAACATAAAGAAAAAAATATTTGAAAAATGAAGCATTTGCACCTACCAGACTCTAAAAATAAAATAAAAATTCTACACTCAGCACAGCTCTGAAGCCATTTTTGGCTCAGCTACAGTCACCTGACATAAATACTGGGACTTTTTGGCTAACTTGGCTTAATGTTGGCTATGTTAAAAAAAAAAACAACAACAATTTGACGAGTAAAATATCGAAGGTATGTAGACAGTTTTTTCCAGTATTGGTAACACTGATTCCAGTTTTTACATTGTTGGTAAATCAAAGAAATTCAACTTTCTTTTTTTTCCGATTTATGTCATTCTAATTGTGTTATAATACACAGAAGACATGTTTGAGTCCTCTCTACTTCTAGCTATGGTTGTACTGATTCCATAGAGGAGCTGGACTTCCCATTGCAGTGAAAAATGAGCCCACAGGAAGCAAAAATGCGACACTGCTTGGAGTTTAGAGAGTTAAAGCTAAAACTCCAAACTGTCAAAGCATAGTTAAAGGCAACTCTTGTAGTTTGGGGTGACTGCTTCATTCAAAAGGCAGTGCTGACAGACACAACAGATGTACCACAACACACCGGCCGGCTCACAGCTGGAACACATCCTCAGGTCAGAGCCAGTGGTCAGAGTCAAAACAGTTTACTAATAAGCCTCTGCCTCAAGGCAAATACAGCGCTGCTTGCTGATGAAGCTCTGTATGGTCAATTAATATGACTGCAGTCCACAGACATGAATAGAAGCTGGCATACATTGAAGCTGGTAAAAAGTATTAACGGGTTGACGAAAAGAGCACTGACCAGAAGAGAGTCGAATCCAGGTAGCAGGAGTTGTAGTGGCCCTGAATGCCTTTCTTTTTCCCCACCATGACATCCAGACCATCATTTTCTGTGCGTGGAGGAGTGTTCTCGTGTACTACCTCACTCAGGTAACCCCCAAATGCTGAAGAAACAAACAAACAAAAAAACACACACACACACATTAAGTGTAAAAACAATGCGTTGGGGAACAATGGTTTTGATGACAGCTGTACTCATTCACATACTTCCTACTGACTCACCGATGGAGTTGCACCGCTCTATGGGGTTGGAGGAGTGGTGCAGGGATGGGAAGCGGGAGTCAGGTCGGCAGCACTTGAGCTTTACAAACAGAGCTTTTTTGGGTGGGCAGGTGAAGTACCGTGTGCCTTTGAAGGTGCCGTCAGTGCAACCAGGGCACTCTTCTTCCTGGAAGAGAAGGTCAAAGTCATGCGATCGTATTGCTGCAAGGTACTGCAGATATGTGCAGTAAAAAAACAAAAAAGCATAGGGACTTATTTATACTGCTTTCTCCCAAAAGGGCAGATATTTAGGACTGCCTGATCATGACTTCTGTGGTAGCATGTTTAGTGATGGATATTTTTCATTTCACCCGCACCTTGTACTCACAGAGCCTACAAGAGGAAAAACGTTAATCAAACCCTGTGTTAACAGAGAAAGTACATTTTGGGAAATACTTTTTTTTTTTCTTGTTGTTGTTGCCTAGCAACCAGCAGAGAATCCAGGCGGTCACTGTGCTCAGCTAAGAAACTGTCCGGACCAAAAACCCTCTAAAATCAGTTTGTTGTATTTACTCTTCATCTTTTGAACAGATTAAAGAAAGCTGTTGTGATGTGTTAAGTACACAATGCAAGGTGGTGCTGAATGAGTTCCTATTTGATCAGGTATTAAATGTTACTGAGCTTTCACACTGTGAGCAACATGATCACACGGTGGCATAGGTCTACTGATTTCCTACCCAGCTCAACAGCAAGTTTGATGAAAGAAATCATGTGTGGAGGATCAAAACAAGCTTGTTGATGCACGTTTGACTGATACTTTCAAGATCATCCGTCAGTCCGAGTTCGTAGTAGCAACAGCATGTACAAACAGCAAGCCTTTTAGCAGCACAAACTTTAAAACCTTAAGATTCAAAACCAAGCCAAGGCTCGGTGGCGGTTGTTGCGTAACAGGTTGGAAAGCACTGCAATCACTGACAAGTGAATAGCAGCTAAGTATCATATTTACTTGAAGAAACTACTTTAACTTAACAATGTCTATATCAAGGCTGGCTCAGCTGTGTGAGTAAGATAGTCTGGTTGACAATCAGCCAATCTGGGAGGCACTAATCGCTTCATGTTCCTGCCTAGACTTCCAAAAATGTGTCTACATTTGGGGTTGATATGTATTAAAAGCTGAAATTAGCAACAACATTAAGAAAGTCACTGTGACAAATGCAGAGACTTGATGATTTAAATGTAGGACATCAGTACCGCAAAGCAGTGCAGTTGCCACGTCTGGAGTAAATAAAGCTACACTGGTGACTCAGTATCACAGCTTATAACAGTCTCCTGAGCCATTATATTCCTAGAGCCAGCAGTATTTTACAGTATCCATTATTTTTTCTCCATGTACTGATTCTAAAATAAAGAATTAATTTGCAAAAACAGAAAACTCCATCTTCACAAACCTTCAGAAAACCCACTTTTCCATCGTCTACCTGAGACAATATCAATCAAACTTAAGTTATCTCTAGTTTTGTCATTTCTACCGAGTGAAATCCACTCAACTTCAGTTTGATTGATATTATCTCAAGCGAACAACAAAAAAATACGTTTTCTGAAAATCTATAAAAATTTAGTTTTTTTGCACAAGACCTCTTCAAATGCATATCCAACATCCATGTATACACTGGTATGCTTTCTTACCAGCTCCAGACCAGCCAATGGCTCCAGCAGGCCAGGAGGTAGACCCACCCAACGGATGACACCACACAGAGGGGGGTTCTCCTTCACCTCCACCAGAGAGCCCACTTCTAGACCTGGCTGTCCTCGGGGAGGCGTCGGAGGCCGCGGCGAGGGAGGGGCGGCGGGTGACGGGGGCTCAGGCTGCTCTCCCATCACCGACTGGACGGAGAGGGAGAGAGGCCCATGGCTCATACTGTCTATGGGCCCGGTTTTGCGGTTCAGGCTGAAGGGCAGCGAGTGGAACTTGTTGTCACTGGACAACGAGGCAGAGGGCGGGGCTCTGGAGGGCGGGGAGGACTGGTTGAAGTCAGGGGGGGTGTCAGTGAGCGACTTGGCGGGGTCCTCCCCAACTGAAGGAGAGAAACCAGAAACCCAAACTTAAAATCTATTTATGTCACGCAGGCTGTGTTTACTAAAGTACAGATGTCTTTAAAAAGTAAACGGAATATCCACATTTAACTGATCTCATTTGGTTGAAAGTCTGTGGTGATGGGAGACTTTAACCCTGTTGATCAGCAGATGATTAACAGTGTCAGTATCTTAGGGCATTTTCTCACATGAGTCAACTTAATAATTTAGTGTGAGTGTATGTTCTCCTTGCAAAGGGCATGTTTGGTAGAAGTGAAAGTGTGTAATATTTTACAGCATTAACTTCATTCAACAATCTACTTCTCTATTTTTGCTGAAGCCATTTTCTTCTGAGGTGGTACAATCCTAACAAGTGATGAAAATACTACAAGCAAAAGTCTCAAAAGACATTTTAACTGGTTAGCCGTGGTTGGTGAAAAGGTGTGCAGGTGGATTTTGAACTTTACTGGCGGCCCTTGAACTACTCATCTGAGCCTCCAAATCTATCTAATAAAAATCCCCTTACTCTACATGTCCGATTGAAAAATGAACCAAAAATAAATTGTTTACACGAACCTGATTCTGTAAAAGACTAACATTTTGTACTCCACTGTGCAACCATGAAGTACTGGGAACACCTGTGGGCAAATTCAACCTTCACTTTTTCTTTTATGATTTATGGCATTCTAATTTTTTGGTACTGCAAAAAAGACATTTCTGAGGTCCTTCTACTTGCCATAGTTGTGTTGGAGATGCAGAACTTTTAATTGCAGTGAAAAATAAGCCTGCAGCAAGTAAAAATGTGACAGGAGCAAAAAAATGCCAAGAAACCGCTTCAGAGGGTTAAGTGAGAAGAAAATACAAAAAGGTATCTGTTGTAGAGTACACTGTGAAGTCTTTCAGAGATTGTGATGTGCTAAAATGATTCATTCCTGAAGGAACAAGTCTCCGTATCTGGTTAAGTGTGAAAATGCCCTCAGCCGACGTGTGATGTCAGGTTGTGCAGACTCCTTCACTATGTTGACACACTGAAGTAATCAAGAATCAACCACTTATTTATTTGCAAGATCAAATTTCCAATTTTCAGAGGTGGCATACTTACAGTCGGCGTTCTTCATAATTTAGTAAAAGCAGGTTGTCCACAAGTGCTTTGTTAAACAAATCACACGTTTTAAAACACTGACTAAGGAATTTAAAAGCATGCATTTGTGGACGGAAAGCCCCACTTCATTCAGAAGGACTCCTTGTGTACCAGGACAGTTTAGTCAATACTTACATGCTCTTTGCCAAAGCCAAAAACTGGAGTATACTAAAGGGGAATTTCGTACACATTTTACGCAAATTCAAATGACTGAAACTAAAAAAGGAGGAACTTCATACAGAAGCGAGAGGTCACTAAAATTATACTCCATTAACCTCCACAACATTAACATATTCTAGTTAGAGAAGTATGACTCTGCTTCTCCCCTGCAGATGAAATTCAACAGGAAACGACCTACTTATTATAAATCTTCTTATTATGATATTTATTGCTGTTATACTGTTTTTAATTGCATTTGGTATGAGGCCAGTGCAGTTTAGCTGCTACTGTCTTCAGATTGTACTGGAGTTATTTCATATGATCTATTCTAAACAACCCCCTTAAAAACATTCTGGAATTTTTCAGAAATGCCGATAATAACAATACAATCAAACATTACAGGTAGAGGTTGTAAATCTGACTTGTTTTAGCAATTCAGCATTTCTTTACCCTTGAAGCATTCATTATCCTTTAGTTTAAAATAAAAAAACAAAACACTTTCATCACAGTTGCATAGTTTTCTCTATGATTTTTAACTTCAGGAAAGAGCAATACAAAAATCCAGCAGTGACTTAAGTGTCGCTGATAAATAATAGAAATGCTAGAATGTCCCTTTAAGCTTTTCATCCACAACTGAAATGTTCTTTTACAGATAGAACCACAAGAATGTGAAGCCTTGTCTGCTGGCTTCATGACAGAAATGAAAGTCACCAGAACCATTTATTTTTAAAGCCCACAATGTGAAAAATGACCCTGAGGAAGATGAAAAATGATTACACATTCACAGGATGAGTTAGCAGTTGTGAAAACAGCAAGTCAGCTATTTATGACTGACCTCCTAATTTCTGCAATACAAACAGTAAGTGAGATTGCATGAATTAGCATTGAAATACTACTGCAGGCTCTCAAGAAATCTGCTTTGCAGTGCCAGATGGTAACACCACAATCACTTGTACACAATCGAGGCTGATTGATGCCAAATTTCTGAGCTTTGTCATTTTTGCCTTGACAGTGATGTACATATTCACGTTCTCTTTTTTTTGGATGTTTTGTGATCCTGTCTTCAAGCTCCAAAGACAATTTGTTTATTCATTAAAGCTGAAGCTTATCCCGAGTGTGGCAATACACAGAGTCGTGAATATCAGGAGTGCTGCATATATAAATCACCTTTAAGGTAAAAAAGCGCTTCACAACTGACAAATGTTGGTGATGACATGAGCAGTGGAACTGTAACAACAACAACAAAAACTTGTTTCCCTTCACCAACAGAAACAGAACAACAGCGAGACAACGTGCTGACTGAACCAGTCCATCCTGACACCAGCAGCAAAGTCTTTTACTAATGCTTTGGCCAGCAAATAGCATCACACTAAAAGTTTAAGACAGCAGCCAGTTAAGATGTCATTTGCAGCACTGAGCATTATTAAAAGCCTTCAGCAACACCAATTACTCCATGCAGGTACGATATCAAGCTACAATGATGATGAAGGACAAGACTAGTGGACAGGTCTTTATAGCAAGCTACTGCAACAAACTACTCGTCGTGTTTCTTCTCTGGAAACCATGTTTGGGGCAGAAATCTACCTAAAGTGTCCTGTAACCAACTTCTTGGAAATACCAGAGCCTTGCAAAAACTGATCATTTTGTCCTACTTAAGCGAAATTAAGGTGGGCATTGTGTCCCAGCATACAGTAATTAAAGCATGTAGCCTACATATATAAACTAATTTCCAGGAAACACCAAACTCTCCCACTTCTTTAATAAGAAAACAACACAAAAAGAAAGCACATAATCGTTGTTTTCCAGCTTCTTAGGACTTCTTATAGGTACAAGTCACTTCCACAAATGAATTTTGTCACTGCTGTCCCTTTTTGTCGTCTATCTTTTAGAACAAATGCTTCCACAAATGTGATGTTCCACACAAACCCATGTCAATATGCAACCACCATGAGCTTCCTGTGCTCCAAGTCTATATATCCGTCTATTTATTTCGTATCACACATGTTTAGGAAATGTATAATCTCTGCTTTTCTCCTGTATACATTTTAGTAATTCTAAAATGTAGCTCTTCTGTAACCTACTAAAAACTATTGTAGTTCATGGATAAGATGGGTTGCTGTGTTGCTGGTATTTCTTATATTAGCCAGTACGGTGCAGACAGCAGACTACCTCTGTTTGAGCACCACAGCTCCATTTAGTTACTGCTTAAAGGATAAAAGGAAGCTCAATCACTAAGTCAATTTACAACAATATGCTGAGGAGTAATTGAGACTGATGGTCTCCTGCATCAGTGTCTGACTGAAAAATGACTTTATACTCAATCAAATTTATCACAAATGGTACACTGTATATTTAGCAAGATTAGCAACAAAATTAATAACCAAAACGTTTCTCATGTAAGAGATATTGTGGCAAACTTCCATCATTTGTATTTTACAGTTATGACAAAACCGTCATGTAAGTAAAAACAATTCAAAAAGCTTCCAAGATGATTATAAACATTATTGTATTGCAGTGGGAGAAATGGGCGTCCAGCTATACCGAATGCTACAACTATTCGTACTGTAGTGTATGCTGCATTTGGAGGACACTTCTATTTAGAGCAACCCACAGTACCACAGAGTCTTAGTACAGAGGTAGCCCAGTGGGAATGGAACCCCTGATCCTGCCAATGTAAGTATTAAAACTGAACAGCACCAATAAAAGTAGGCCATAGTGAAACAGATGACTATGTAGCTTGTTGTGAACAGGAGCTTGCCAGTCAGATGGTTGACATCCCATGAGCACCCTTTTATTTTTACCTTCATCAATGTACCATGTGCTTTTGGATTTGGACTGGGCTGGGGGATCAAGAGAGCTGCCATTTAAAGTATAGTAAAACTCAGACTTGCTTCTACTGCCACACTGATGACCTAATCCTGTAAATAACACAAGTACACGAAGAAAAAAAAAAAAGAAGAAAAAAACAGAGAAAGATAAGCATAATTTGAATGTGCGCACTGTGTGGGTGTGTCTGTGTCTGAGATTATGTTTTCTTTCCACCAAGTTTCAACAGAGAATCGAGGCAAAAAGAAATGCGTAGAAAATCCTACAACAAAGTACCACAAGGAGGGAGAAGAAATCAGACTTATTTCATGCACAAATCAATTCAGCTGCTACAGGAAAAACAGAGGTAAACACACCCTCTGTTATTATCTATTGAAAGGGGCTTCCCACCAAAGTGAGTACAGCTTGTTATTATTCACTTGTCTTACTGCCTGCCTAAAATATTACAAGTTTCAAAACCTGTTTCCTTTTAAGAACTGTCTGCAACTAAGAAAAGACATCTGTAGAGTTTGTTAAAAGCGTTGATGTAATGCCACTTCAGTAATCATCATCACTCCAAGATGCGAGTAAGTCGGTTAGCTTTGTATCACAACAGCAGTGCAGTACCTTTGCTCTTTGGTTTGCTTTGGCCAGAGGACGACTTGTCACTGTTGGTGCCTCTGGGGGCAAAACTGTGCTTCTGCAGCCTTTGGTCCTGCATGGAATATTCTGTACAGCCCAGAAATACATCCACATTAAAGGCGCAACACTCCTGCCAGCCCGCATTAAACTACCATGCACTGAATGATTTCCACAACCACTTGCAATTTAAGTAAGTTTACTCTGACCTATCGTTTTTCTTTATTGTTTTCAGTTTGTCACTGCAGTTTGTTGAACAGATTTCAACATCCATCAAGAAATGTACAGAATGTATTTCAGCTTCCTCTACAGGAAAAATAATTTTAATAGATTAAACTTTACCAAGATATTCCTTCACAGGCAGTTCATAACCTGGAGAGCAGCACTGAGCCAGTGAGAACAGCTTGTGAGTTTCTTATGGAAAGTTTCCCTCCAAAGATTGTGTTTAACTGCATGTTAGTAACCATAAGTTATCTTGTCTTTCACTTTGCAAACAGGCTGATTGTTACAAAGAAAGCTTTTTCACTGTCTAGTATCAAGAGCGTGACAAATAAGGAACCAATGAATAACAAATTGTGTTTTGAGACACATTTTAAATTAGCTCTACTTAGCGACAACATTTACTTTGTGTCGTCTGTCTGCACAGTGCTAAAGGAAGAGTTGACAAATTTGCAAAATTAACAATGTCAATCTTCACAATTTTCTGAATGCAAGACTGAATAATCAGAGATGTGGCAGTAGCACACATAAACAAATCAATATGCCACTGTGGAGAACAAAGAGACAGAGTATCTCACTTGACTTTCAAAAACAAGTGAGCCATCAACACAAAAGGCTCTCTGTTCTCGCTGCAAGCAAAACACAAACTCAGAATGCTCAGAAGGAGCTCAGTGCTGGTCCAAGTGAGGGACAGCTGAATGTTTTCAGATAACGCTAAGATTTGACAACATACACATGGTGTAAAAACAAGTACAAATACTAGATGACTCACCTGGCATTACGTCACAGATTGGGACGAGTCGAGTGTGCTCCAAACTGGCAAAATTACACAGCAGCTTCCCGTCAAACACACCATCCCAGTCCCCAATCGGATTGTCCTGAAAGAGTTGGAGACATGACCACCTTGTAACCCTCTGAGGCGCTCTTCAACACTCACTAAGTTGGAGCCACACGTGCTCCTTCCCCTAGAACCTTCTCAGTGATTAACAAGGTCTATTGTCTTGTCGCTCTATCTGAAGATTCTAAACAATATGGATCCTCTGTACTGTGATAATCCAAACTGCTCATCTCATCTTCTCAGATCTTCCAGCTCAGGTCCTCCCTCCTGAAAGCTCCACTTTCTCTGCGAGCGCAACCACGCTTGTTCTTCTTTAGTTTGGAATCCTGGATTCTGCTCCAGAGGGATAATCTAAGATAAGCCTGAGGCCAGTGCCACTAGCTAGAGAAGGCAGGGCGAGGCTGGACGCAGAGTGAGGCAGAGCAGTGGGCTCTCCTCAGCTGCCTGCTGGCCCCTTGCCATGCTGTTGGGTCATACAGCACTAAGTCTTTACCTCACTCCCCGCGTGACTGCCTTGCCTTTGTGTGGGAGGCTCAGATGCACTGAGTGGGCTGCTGCTGCGGCTGCTGTTGGTGCTGCTGCTAACGATCAGCAGTCAAATGCCTCAGTTATGTGTTTCAATCTCTCGATGACTACAATATCACTCCCGCCTGACAACAGTAGTCATAGCTACACTGATCCAAGGCAACAAGACATGTTCCTTCAATGGTCATTAAAAAAAAACAAAAAAAAAAAACACATGCAAATCATGACAGAAAACCTGAAACAATAACTCTGCTAAAATTACCAACTTGAATGTAAATGCCACAATGCCCATGTAACACCATTTTTTATGGAATGAAACAATGAATGGCAGAGCATTCTTGTACGTCAACAACTAGGAATGAACTGTATTTAAAGAAACATTCCTTTCAATATTTTGGGAAATCAGTGGTAATTATTTTGCTTCTTCTGCAGCTCAGTGACAAAATCAAGGTGTAAAGGTGACATAGTGAGGGAGGAGGGGGGTATGTTTTGGACTGTAAAGTGGTCACGACCAGCTGCCAGGGAAAAAGGGGTGACTCCATGAAGTTACTGATCCCACCCCAACTAATCACCAATCAGCCAGCTTTCAAGGTGCCAGTTGGTACAATGCCTATAAAAAGTATTCACCCCCCTTGGATGTTGTCCCCTTCTAATGCGTTTATACATGAAATGTATGGTCAATGTAATTTAGCTTTTCTGACAAGAATTTGAAAAAAGAAAAACTCTTTTTTTTTTTTTTTTTACAAAATAATGGAACTTAATTAAAAATATATGCGGAAAAGTAAATGACTGCACAAATACTCCCTCCCTTCAGGTCAGTATTTAGGAGATGCACCTTTGGCTGCAATCACAGCACTGAGTCTGTGTGGATGTGTGTCAATCAGGCTGGCACATCTGGACGCTGCAATTCTTTTCCATTCTTCCTAGAAAAACAGCTCAAGCTCTATCAGGTTGCCCAGAGATCAGGCATGAACAGCTCTTTTCTTGCCTGTTCGCTCAGTTTGTGAGGACGGCCAGCTCTAGGTGGATTTAAACCATCCATTTCTTAATGATGGACTTAAATGAACTCCGTGGGATGTCCAGTGAGTTGGAAATCTTTTTTGCCATCTCTTGACATATAGTTTTCAATGTTCTTTTCTGTGAGTTGCTTGGAGTGTTCTTTTGTCTTCATGTTGCAATTGTAGCAGGAATACTGATGAACCAGAGACTGGATCTCCATACACAGATGCTTTTATATTACAATCACTTGACACACATCAGCGACACTCAAGTGATCTCCATTTCACTAGTTGTGACACTGCTGGCATCACCTTGCTGGACCTCTGTTAAGTTAGGTCAGTCACTTTAAAAAGGGTGAATATTTATATAAATACCTTTTTTACACTGTATATTTTAATGAATTGACATTAGCTATTACAAAATCTGTTTTAACTTTGATATTAATTTTTTGTTTTGTTTTTTTGCAAATTCTTGTAAAAAAAAAAAAAAAAGCCAAAATATATTGACCATGATTTTATACATAAAAGCAACAAAAGGGTGAAACATCCAAGGGGGTGAATACTTTTTATATAAAAATGATATATCTAGGTATTGTTTGATACATCAGGACAGAGACAGGCTAGCTGTTGCCTCTAATTTCCAGTCTTTGTGCTAAGCTAAGTTAGCCCGCAGCAGGCTTCATGCTTAGCATACAGTCATGTCACTGCTGGTAATCATCTCATCTCTTGGAAGGAAAGTGAATAAGCATATTTACTCCCTTATAAATAAATAAACACATTGTAAAAATTCTAGATTTTTTTGCAAATTATTTATCATTTATTTCTTGAAAGAACTAACTGCTTAGTTTGAAGGAAATCAGGACACTGTGAAACATGTGTATCATAAACACCCCAGAGCCCAAGGCGATCAAATGGATTATTTAGCACCTTTAGAACTCGACAAGTATTTGGGCATTGTGCATTCTATGCACCACGATTTAGTACTTGATCTTAATCTTGTGTTGGTTGTACATATATTCAGAGGGAGCCATGCTTACCATGTCAACTCCCACATAGTAGCCCAGGCTCTCATTGCCTGGCAGCAGTTCACAAAAAATGATGGTGCCTCTCTCAGGTCCCTCCCTGGTCTGCACCAGGACCCTGGAGTTGATCTCTAGTGGAGGAAAGTCCTGATCCTCTTCCACCAGACTGACGTGGTCCACCTCCAGCTCTCCCAAGGGTTCATCATCATCATCCTCCCAGAGTTCAAGCTTGTCCAGAGCCACAAACACGCCACACTCATCCTCACAGCGGAAAAGCTGGCGGCCCTGGTAGGAGCCCTCCGTGAAGCCCTGGCCTCGACCTTCCTCCTGGGACAGGAAAGTAGAGGAAAGATGATGAGACAAGTTTAGAGAGTGAGGCAGAACAGGAACAAGAGAGATGAGTAACTTATTGTCATAAGGAGGGCAGGTAGCAAGGATGCTTGCTCAGCATTCTTCCGCAGAGGGAAGTCAACATCCCAGAGCTGTGAGAGCATCTGATCGATTACTGCAGCAGGAATACGACTTGACTTACTGCGATGACAAATACATTCAAAAAATTTCCAGTATAGATATTGAATGCATTCGCAAGTCATACTACAACATATTGTGAATCTTTTCTCACAGTCCCTCTAGATGAAAAACTGCTGAGTCCCTATTAGCGCTGGCAAAAAGAACACACTGATCTCTGCTTGGTTAATATTATCACTAGCATATGTGCTAACTGAGGCGTTCATACTGACCTACAGTTTGAATGCTTTAGCTCCATCAGCCCACTCAAGAAGACTACAGCTGGACTCAGTAGAATAAAAACAACATTGTGCTGCAATAAGCAACCCTTTGTATTTTGCTACTTATTGTTCTGTACATACAAACCGGCATGAATGGTATGAAGAATCAAGAACTCAGATTTAGTGTTGAGATTAAAGGAGAAGAAATAAAATGTTGTCATGATCTGCTTTCACTCACGTCTGTCAAAACACTGCAGCTTTGTTCCAGCCTTCACTAAAACAAAATGACATTTGTATCCAGCCTCAGTCTTTCAAGTTTAAGTAAAATTTCCCATAAACCTTACAGTTGTAGAAAACAATCTAAAAATGTCTAAAGGCAAAACATCTAAGTTAGCAAATCCAACATATGCTCACTCAATCCTGCACTTTCAGTTGAAATAGGACACACAAGGTGGCGAGATGTGACATTCTCATTGCAAAAGCCATACAAATATAAATAGTCAGCTTTTCATTTGGCCCCTGCAGCACTGCCCCATACACAAGTCAACAAAACATGTCTTCATGTACCAGTCTGCAGAATTTAGTGGCATTTAGCAGTGAGGTTATAGATTGCAACAACAGACTGTATATAAAAGATGGACATAGCCACTGTGACATCACCCCCTGGTTTGTGGACTACCCTTTTTAAGCATTGAGTGTGAAATTTGGCTGACACCATCTTGGTCTTTGAAAAAAAACAAACATAATGAGCAAGGGGTGGATTTGACTGACATATCAATCACTGAGCAGGACTGCTCTAAAATATATGCTGCTTGTTCACTCTAAATAAGACTATAATTTACAAATACAGCACAACGCTGTATTCAAAAAGTCTTACAACTAGCAATTGAGGCCATAAACCCATTAATAAAAATGTTTCCTGATGTAGTCAATCAAAGGAGAAGTAGGGTAATTTGCTAATAATCTGATTTTTTTTCAGGCCCCGTTGGCCATTACAAACATCCATCCATCCTCTATACAGCGTTTAATCCTCACTAGGGTTGCCAGGGGGGAGCTGGAGCCGATGCCAGCTGACTCAGGACAAAAGCAGGGGACACCCTGGACAGGTCGCCAGTCTATCACAGGGCAACACATAGAGACAAACAGGCACACGCACATTCACACCTACTGACAATTTAGAATTACCAATAAACCTCAGCATGTTTTTGGAGAATCAGGTGAGGAAGAACAGGAAGAACATGCAAACTCCACACAGAAAGATCCCAGTCATTCTAACCGGGATGTGAACCAGAGACCGTCTAGCTGTGAGGTGAAAGTGCTAACAACCGAGCCACCATGCAGCCCCCATTACAAACACTGCAGGTTTAAGTGGCTTGGATATTGGCTTTACTGTGAATACCCAGAGGCTATGTCCATCAATCAATGATCACAAACATCTCACTCACATCTGCTTTTTCAAGTATGTAGGAGAACCAATGATGACCACACTTCAACATAAAACCCCAAAAAGTCCTCTAGAGAGCCAGTGTTTGGTTTGTCTATCCTGTTCGACTGTAGAAACATGATGGTAAATCATGGCAGAAAAGGACCCACTCTCTTTGTGGCTATAAAGGACTTATTTTAGTCACACTAGAGCTGCATTGTTCTGGGTTTTTGCCAACATTAGTGTATGAAGTCACCAAGACACTTTCCAGAAAAAGCTGCAAAGCAACCCGAGCTTTGTGTAAAGAGAGTGTCTGGAGAAATCTAAGGATTGTTTCCCTTCTGTTGGGTACATAGGTACAAGTCCCAAGTCCACTGAGCCTAAAATAGCATTAGACTCACACTCCAGCAAAAACACACTTCTTTTTGTCTTATTCATCGGGAGGAGAGGTACAAACACGTGAATGCATTGCAATTACCACGAGCACGCTTCCTATCGAGGGCCAAGAATTGTAAGAGGACACAGCTGTACTTCAGTGCCTAATAAATAAAGACAGCAGTGATTGTGTATAATTGTGAAGAATACCTCATTCATTTGCTGGAGAAGTGCACTGATGCAGTTCCAAGCAGTTGTCCACAACTTATAAAAAAGAAAAGGTAGTTTCTTATACAAGCTTGTGTTCCTTTCTGACGGCTGGTTTGCAATCAGCGTATCATTGTGCCATTAATACCTGTGAGCTAAAAAAAAAAAAAAAAAAAAGTATGTACTGTGGATGTGGTGTTTCTTCCTGTCTGTGTTCTTTTTTTTTTTTGTCATGTTATTGAAAAAGAAACCTGAATCCAGTCAACAGAAAACTTCCAATTTTTGAGGCAGAATTTCGTCTTATTTACACAGAGTAATTTTTAAACTCAGTGTAATAAATTTTATTTAATATTTCAAGTATAGTGGCTATCTCGTGTATAATGAACAGAGTGGAAACATGAACTACGCATCTACAAGAACACTATCTTCAAACAAAGACAGAAAAGTTCTCACCAGCAGCTCCACTCCAAACCAGATTCCAGAGAGCGCTCTGTCAGGGAGCAGCGAGCCTTTGAAGCGGACCACACCAGGCAGAGGTTCATCCCCTGAGCGCAGCTGGACGCGCACCTTAGAACCACAGTCAATGTCGCGGACGCGCTCTAGCCGTGACTTGTTGCAGAGCAGGGCGTATCGCTCCTCACAGTTGGTAATGGGGAACAGCAACTCTGCCAGCTTCTCGTCCAGCTCCAGGACATCCCGCTCATCCAGGCTCAGCACCACATTGGTCTGATCCAGAATACGGAGACTTTTCTTGCCCTTGCATGGAGGCAGTGTTCGTCCCAGGCTGTTGCGCTCCTGGCAGGCCTGACCAAGACTGCCACGGGGGATCCTCAGAGTCTTCTGGGGAGGCTTCTCCACCGTACACTCCTTCACAACCATGTAGAAGCGCCAGTCCTCTCGGAAGCCCCCGCTGGGCTTCTCCTGGCTCCACAGGGCAGAGCTCATGGCTGCATGCTAGGCAGGAGGTCCAACATCAAGGCAAGCTTGATCTGTGGTCTGTGGGGAAAAAAACAACATGTATGTCCAACTCTTAAAAAAAAAAATCAAGTCAATATATCAATAGACATGTACAACTAATATAGGAAGAGCAAAAGTACTTCTATTTTCTAAATTAGAATGCTAATCCTTCAAGAAAGTGTTTTGACACTGTCAATAAAAATACAGCTACATATAATTAAAATGTCTTCTTATTCAAATCAGTTAACTGGCAAATGAACAAAAATTGCATTATGTATTACTCTGTGTCTGTAACTATTTGCATGCTTTTGTTTTGACATGTCTGCTATTTTGCAATGTGGATACCACAACATTATTAAACATTAAACAATGGCCCAGGCAAGACTTAAATATAGGATTACTTTAGCAAAGCACCTGAGGGCATTGCCAGTACTTCTTGATAACACAACACAGCTCACTCAAGCAACATCTTTTTTTCTAAAAGCAGAACTTGGCATAAACAGGTGGACACAGTTTCATTAATTAGATGCAAATTGATTATTGACAAGTTATCTGAATGATGAAGAATTTTGACCCTAGGACAAAAAACACTGAACTCTGTAAAGGACCACTAGGTCTTAACTAGCTCATCTGTGACCCGGTTAGCTTGTGGTTTGTTGTGAGAAACCCACCAGCTCTTGCTGGTCTCAGCTGTGTGTTCTCGCTGCTGCCCAGTCACGCCTGTGCAGCCCCCCTGTTTTTAGCAGCACCTCGTGTGATATTACTCATATCTACTGATTTGAATGTTCTAAATATAGCCGGTGAGCAGACAGTTGACTTTTTCTGACACTCAGGGCAAGAGTAACACCAGACGAGTGGATTTCCCCTGAGCACACATCAGATATGATATTCAACCACCCAGCACAGTCAAGGACTACTTCTACATCCGTTTTTTTTTTTCAAGCATGACAGCAGAAGCAGTGTTACGGCATTTATGTGGATAAGACCATGTTGTTTCCACTAACTGATGATATGTCAGCGAGCACATTACCGTTACGCCGATATTGTTTCAGCTAATAGGGCTCAGACACAACACAAACCCCAAAGTGATTTTAACTTGACATGCGCTGACCTAACGCGACATTGACGTAGCGTGGTCTTTCAGGTGACAACCACAGAGCAATATTATGACTCGTTTAAATTAACATTTTCCTTTACAACCACAGCAGCAGTGTGTCACCGGGCAGAAGCTGTCAGTCCACGGCCCTTTAAGAGAGGGAAGTGGCTAACAGACTGTGAGCTAAAATGCACTAAACAGTCATTCACGTTCATTTCCAACGGCATGTACACCTTACCTCTGATAGGCGTCAGTTCGGTTAGAGGCTACAGATGACTGTCATTTCAAACGCCCATTCCAGTTAGATAGAGGCCTCTGGAAACAAGCTAGATTCCCTCCGTAATAACCTCTGATTAGCTAAATGGCTAGCTAATGCTAGCGTCCTAACCAGCCCAGTATCACGCTAAAGTTAGCCTAGCGAGCTGGTCAACAGCAAGCAGGCCGGCAGAGAACTGCCACCTTCTACAGTACGCTACCTGCATTTAGATAAATCTGTTCTCCATGAGAAATACGTAAAATAAAACAGTGTATCGCTACATCTGTGAGATATATTATTTACAGGAGACGACCTCACGAAACTTAACGGGTGACGTCATTGCACTCTGAGACAGCCATTGGTCAGCCGCTGTGTTCTCAAGCGCCGATTGGCTGCTTGTGATGCCTGTAACCAAGTCCCGCCCTGTGGGGTTTTCCCACGGAGGGCAGAAAACGAGCTTGGTTGAAGTGTAGCTTCCAGGGCAGATGATGCTGTGACATCTGCAGGCAGTGGCGGAGGACTCGTTTACGCAAATGAGAGAGACAATTCTAAATCATAAAAACAACATCAATATTTTAGGCTGCTCAGATGAAACTAAATAAATTATTATCAGCAATATTTGCTCAATTATAACAAGTGTTTAAGCATTCTAAATCCCTTTAACAGCGGTATACACTATATAAAAAATTAATGAAATCGCATAAATTGGAATTTTATCAATGACGTATGCTTATGAGAAGAATTTGATCTTGCAGTTGGTTGACATGGAGCTTTTTATCAATGCTATATATACTGTTTGAAGGGTTTAAACGCAGCTTTGCAAAACAGTTGTTAGACCACCTGTTGTTTTCTTCAAAAAGTCTGCACAACAGTTTGCACTCATAACTTTGCTTGGATTCCATAGATGGTAAATGGTCTGCATTTATATAGCGCTTTTCTAGCTTAGTGGTACTCAAAGCGCACTACAATGTTTTCTCATTCACCCATTCACACACCAGTGGCAACAGAGCTGCCATGCACTGGTTCAGTGTCTTGCCTAAGACAGCTGTGGAGGGGCAGGGGATTGAACCACCAACCTTAGGATCAGAGGACAACCGCTCTACCACCTGAGCCACAGCCGCCCATTCCATTATAGTGGATAAATAATTATCTTCATCTTCTAAAAGACATGCAAAAAAGCTGT
Source organism: Stegastes partitus (assembly GCF_000690725.1). Classification (NCBI taxonomy): domain Eukaryota; kingdom Metazoa; phylum Chordata; class Actinopteri; family Pomacentridae; genus Stegastes; species Stegastes partitus. The sequence goes on from NW_007578615.1 coordinate 72,010, forward strand.
ATAATAATTTAATATATTCAATAAATCATGTTAAAATATGATGTAATGAAACTGTAAAGAATGCAAAATTTACACTAAATGGTTGAAAGCATAAAGTCAACACATAATCCAAGCTAAAATATCACATAAATATTCCTGAAAGAACAGAATCATGAGATGATAAGAATACAACCATCGTGGTGCTTAAACGAGAGGGATACAGTTGGAGAACCGTCGCTAGCCATGGAATCCACAAAACAGCTGTTCATTACAACCCTAAGAATGAGCCGCAGTATGTGGAGTCATACAGCAGAAGAAGCAGAAAACAGCAGTCTAATAATTATTTTTTAAGCTGTGTCATATTTTCTGAGACGATCGTATGTTAAGTATGTAAGTATTGCAGATACAAACAACTACAATGTTATTATTATTATTATCATCAGTACCAGCAGCTGTGTTAGTGGTGGTGGTGGTGTGCTACACCTAGAGAAACACAGTGCAAGAGTGGATGTGTTTTGTGTGTTGAATATAGTGAATATAGCAAAATAAATTTCAGGTTTGACACATTTTCCAGTTCACATTTTCATAGAAAACATTTAATACAATAAATAGAAACCATTCTATTGCATGTACATTTCTAAGCCAACGTCTTCAGATCAGAAAGTCAGTCTTGATTCACGTTGTGCCATTTCTTGTACCTCCTCCGAACTGAGGTCATTGTTTCTCAACCTGCAGCGCAACAGGAAAAGACAAAAATCAATCAGTTACAATGCACGGTCACTTTGGAAATAAGAAGGAAGGTTAAAGCCTAACTAGGATTGTAGTTTAGCCAAAACTGATACAGGAAGTTATTCTTGGCGCTGAATCTAACAGTGTAGGTATGCATCACTCTAAATCCAGGAGGGAACAACCCACACACTAACCACACACATGTACTAACAACATGTGTAACAATGGGAATCCTTGTATGAATGTATGACATACCACACTGACTTGACACGCGCGTTGTGTTGCAGGGCTTCAATCAGACATTCCACCCCTGCTCTGGTTATGCAGTTCTCTGTCAACCTGTCACAGGAAACAAGAGGGTGGAGCAGTTTAGGCACTACTGTACAGTGACTGCTCAAATGTCACAACAGTCATTCAGTTAATGCAAATGTCATGTGCACAAGTCATATAAGTACAACTTGTCTCCAACACTTACCAGATTTCCTCCAGTGATGTGCTGTTTCTGATGACATTGGCGAGGGCACACGCTCCTGTGCTTCCAACACCGTTTCCTACCAGGCTGCCATTACATCAAATTCTAATTATATTCAAGACATATTACTAAGAATAAGCAAAAAAGTGTAGATAGGTGCAATGTATTTGGCGACTTCCAGAAATACATTATACAACTGATAAAGCATCCTCACACACAGCATATCTGTAATACATGTTCCACTCTGTCAAAGTTTACCTAGCATGAGCTGGTGTTTGAAGATAATATTACCTCAGCCACAGCAGAGTCTGGCTGTTCTCTAGGGCACCGGCAAGGGCCTCTGCTCCTGCATCGCCTACCTTATTGCCCCAAAGCCTGGGAACACAAAGAAAGATTTGTAAATGGCAATGCACAAACAATATAACGCAGGAAATTTTGCAGGAAAACTTTTACCCTAAATACTTCAGTGACTGATTGGATTTCAGTCCCTCTGCCAGCTGCTTTGCTCCTTCCTCTGTGATATTATTGTTGCCTAACCTGAAAGGAAAATATAAAGTTATTTTGCTATTCTTTTATACTGCACAGAGTTAGTTATTGGTGTAGCCCCACATTAGTGCAACATCTGATTGCTGCAGCAAGGTGCTGACCTTATAGAAAGGAAATCCTGCTTGGTCTTCAGAAGATGTGAAAAGTGCTGCATGCAAGCATCAGTTAGATTGTTGTTGAAGAGGCTGAAGAGGAACAAAATGATTACACAAGGTGGCAGACAAAATGTAATTCACGGTAGAGTTAGTAATCATCTTGACAACACTTACCTAATTTTCTGGAAGCTGTCACACTGGATACCTTTAGCAATCAGTTTGCGGATGCCCTCATCTGTAATGTTATTATTTCTGAGGCTGAAAACCAGAATACAGACACTTAGGTTTCTGTCTTACAATAAATGCTGTTAGACTTTGTTCACTATGAACTATTAGCTCAATGATTTACAAAAGAAATTTAACAAAGAGGAGTTGAAACTTTTTACACTTACTACAAGGATTTACAAATGTGCATGCAGGGAAGAAGCTGCTCCACTCCGACATCGCCGACAGAGTTGTTGTCCAGCTGGAGGCCAACAGGGTTTCTTAAATGTTGGAGCACATAGGCGAGTGCAGTGCACTCTACAGGACCAATGTTACAGTAGGTCAGCTTCAGGTGGTCCACTTCCAGCTTATGCATAGCATCTTTTGCAATCCTGCTCTCCTGCATTTCATAGATGCATTTGATGAGCCAGACAAAGCCTGGCATTGCATGCATGCTCTTCTTTTCCCCCTGCACAGGTTGGGGGATGGATTTAAAGTGTTTGTGCATGCCTTTGGAGAGGCATCTTGCAACTAGTCGGGCCTTTTTTTCCACCATAGTCGTGGAGCAGCAGTGGAGCCACAAGCTTAGATGGCGCTGGGACAGCAGTCCACTCACAAAGGTGGCTGTGATTTGCAGATTTGGTGTTTCTGCTGCTGTAGCTTCACTGTCTAAAACATGCTCCTTTTGGTCAGTGGAAGGCAAGCAGGATCTGAAGCATGCGCGTTTCACCCCTGTATCTCTCAACTCCTGTAGATTAAAGAGCTTGGGGATCACTGAACGGTCGGTGTTATTTGACATAACAATGTGGAGAGCAGCAAAGAAACATTGCAATGTCACATGGAGGAATTCATAATGTTTACTGTGGGTGGAGGACATGTCTTTGCTCTGTGTGAGAAAGCCCATGCAGATATCCTTTTCAGTTACACCACGTGTCTCCAGGTCTGTACCAGAGAAGACATAACATGTCATGGATATTCCTTCAAAGGCAAGCTGCCCCAGATGCAAGATTGTTTCTAGGTGCCCCTGTAGCCAGCCCAACCCCATAGCGCTCTTCAGAGGGCTCTGGCGCTGGAAAAAGTGTTGTAAGATCATCAGGTAAACATCTGTGATTGTTTGTGGGCTGCCTTCCCCACAGCCCAACAGCTCCTTATGGCACTGTGACACAATCCAGCAGAGGACTGGACTATGGCACAGTCCAAGTAAAGCTGTGTTTGCTTGTAGGGACTCTAGAACCTTTGCAGCTACAGTGGGGTCATTGTGATGCTTTCTCACAAAACAGTTAATCCCATTTGGAGAAAAGCCCTTCAGAAGGACCTCCTTGCGGAGGTACTTCTTTAACACAGGCCCCACTGCCTCTGGACGACTAGTGACCACTTTCCGCACCCCCTTTAGTAGTGAACCCTGGATTAAGTTGAACAATAGGATATGAACAGGTGCACGCTGGGTGGGGCAGCAGATTCTGTGTTCATCTGAAAAGCCCTGCTTGAGCTCATCCAGGCCATCAAAAGTGAAGAGGATGAAATGTGGGTGGTCCTGGATGAACTGGAAAATCTCTCCCTGCTCCCTGTCCGGCCAGCAGCAGTGCTGAAACAGCAATTCTTGGACAGACAGTTCCCTCTGCTCTGAGTTCAGCCTACGACAGCTGAATGGAAACAGAAGCAGATAGTCCTGAAGGGCTGCCCCCCGAGCCCAAAGTAAGTGCAGCCTCTGGAGTAAGGTGCTCTTCCCATTGCCCGCCTCCCCGGATATGAGCACCGTGTCGGCCTCCTCGTTCACTGTCCCTGCCGTCCCAACGATGTCCTCCAGGCCCAAAGGTCCTTGGATGTCAACACAGTCATGAGCCAGCTCCAACTGGCCTTCAGTGTAGATGTCATCTAGAGACATATGGCTAGTCCCTCCATAAGTACTGAGAAAGCAGGACTGGGCACAAACAGAACTGCTCAGCTTTTTCTGGTACGTCAAGACCTCTGTGAAAAAAAAGTGTATTCAAAAAAGATAAACTAGAATTAATCTACATACTAGTAGTGAAAATAACCCCATAATACATCCTTCCCACATCCTGCACATACAGTTTCTGCATGTATTCTGTAAAATGAGGAACTTGTTGTTTATTGTACACTCGTTCTTTCACATAGATTCTATTTTAGAGCTCCACTACTTCCATATTTTAACAGGAAACACATATCGTTCAATATGTCAGACAGAGTACACACAAGGTTCAACAAGAATGTGCATCTGCTGTCAGTTCATCATGTTCAAAGAAATAACACTACACAGTGTAATAATTTTCATCATGATTGTGATGATAACAAACCTTTGGGAGGAGTCAGTTTCTCCTGCTTCGGTGGGGATCCAACGTCGTGTTTTTGGTGAATGTACTGCAGGACAGCCGCTGCTGCTGACTCTCCCTTAGATCTGACGAGGTCAAGCAGACGCCTCGCCTGATTCACATTCAAATGACAACAACAACAGATTAATTACTGAAAGAATAGTTGAAAAGTTAAAAGTTGAAAAGTCTCATGTCTGTATGCTGAGTAGGATGCTTGCAGCAGCAGGTGGTAGACTGGTGGTAGAACAATGTCTCTTTTCTTATTATTGATATGAATTTTGAATATCAGTATGGGAAGTAGGAAGTATGCTTATTTAGAAGTTAATACAATTACAAATGACAAGAAATCATTTGCAATAAAACTAAATGTAAAACCTTGAAAGGGGCCATCTTCCCCCAGTCATTTCTTTAACTAGGGGAAGGCCAAAGTTTATTTGTGATCTTCAGTGAGTTTTAGGCGGATTTGTTACCAGTTGCTCTTACGAGCTTTACATTTACTTTGCAGACATGAAAGTTGCATTCATTTATGTAAGGGAAAAGGAAAAAGGCATTTATTTAAAGTAGCAATCTTGTCACTTTTTGTTTAAGCAAATGTCTACAGCTGCAGTAGGCGGAAATCAGAAAGAAAAAAAAAAAAAACTCCAGAATTTGAAATTTTACAGCCTCCCACAGCTCTTCACTCTCTACGCTCTGTTCTAACCTCCACCAGATGAGCAAGCGCTTCAAAATGCAAAGATAGGCAGTCTAGACGTCAACATTAATTTACTGTTACACGTGAGATTCAGACCACAACATTAAGAATGAAAGTCCTTCATCAGCCCCTGACACCACAGCATCCTGTTTTCATCAAGTACTTTTAAAATTTTTGTGTCACCCCATGTGGTCATTGAAAAGACCTGTGATTGGTTAAAACTGTCACAAGCAAGACTTTCTGAAGCCTGAAAAACAAGACAGACCACTGGAATTACGTTATGTTGAAAGGATAGCAGGACATTTTTGCACAATCATGCCAAACAATATGGCCTAAAAATATGCCACATTAGGTAACACAAAGCTGAATAAGCCTTTAAAATTAGACAACAGTCCTTGCATTTACAGTGTTGTGCCATGCACAGTTCACAACACAAGGTTCCAGCACCCAGCAGTTATTTAACGCAACAGACTCACACTCACCCATTGTTTTCAGCATTGTAATGGTTTGGACCTATGCTGTCTTTCCTTAATCTCAGAAGACTGTATTATCTTTGCATTTTTAGGTGTGATGAGCTGAATTGTTATGAAGGTGTGGCCCAGGTGCTGACTGACAGCGTCACCCAGCAACACTGTTTGGATTTCTGAGAGTTTCAAAAGCACACTGAGCTTGATTTGACACTATCATGATATACAGTCGTCCTCTAATGTATTCATGCCCTCCCATTAGAGAAGGAAGAAAACAGCTGTCACTGAAATAAGTTGAAATTCACAAAAGTAATAATAAATAAAAAAAATTATGAAAGTCATGACATTGCTTTTGAATTGTGGTTCAACAGAAAAAAAAGCAAGCAAACAAGCATAATGGGACTAAACTGAACTAATATTTAGTTGAACAACCCTTTGAGCCAATCACTGCAATCAAGTGTTTTCTTTAACTCCCAATCAGACTTCTACACCTGTTGACAGGTGTTTGGATTTTGGCCCACTGCTCATCAGCAAAGTGCTCTAATTTGTCCTGGACAGTATTTTTTTTTATTATTTTTTTTTTTAATTATTCTTTTCAATCACAATTCATAAGCAATGTTTGATTTAGCAAATTTTTTTTTTTTTAATTTTTACTTTTTTCAGTTTCCAGTTATTTGAGTGACTTGTGATTTTTTCCTTTTTGTTAATGGAAGGGTATGAATACATTTGAGGATGACTATATGCGTGCTGGTACTCATTTTGAGGTGGTGGTAAACCCACTTAAGCAAATATTTGAGACTGATAAAAATATAAACATAAAAGCAGAAACAACTTCCAGTAACTTCCTATACGACGTTCCAATAATAAGGGATGCAAAAACTCAGCATAGGCTTCATTCCAAGAAAAACAGATAAGAAGCAATAATAGGAAGCTGTCTAGCCACATTTTAATGACGTGTGTAAAACTGGGCGTTTTCAGTACCTGCTGAGTAGGAGTGTGTATGGGTAGACGCACTTCATCGAAATCTGCTTTGGTAAAATGGGATGATTGAACCAGAGCTTCCAGAGCACCTTCAATGCAGCCTTGAAGCTTGTAAATGAGACTCGGCCTCTGAGTCAGAAGAGTCTGAGTAGACGTTCTCCGAGTTTCTTCTTTTTCATCTACATCTGAACAGCTTCCTGATGAGGAGAAGTCAGGTCCTTGCACTTCTGGCAAGACCTGTTTGAGAGCAGCGAAGAAGATCCCGCATGTGTCCGCACCCTTTGTATAAACCACGTCGAGCAGCTGTCTGGCTTTGGTGTACAGCGCCTGTCCCGGTACCTGTATGTTCTGGTAGTCCTCCCATGTGAGCTCCCCCTGGGCAAGCAGTACATCCAGAACCCTCTCCAAATGTTCAGCTGAGCCACTGCTGCACAGTGCATGAAGTATATCTGTCCGTTGTTTGAGCACAAGCTCCTGGGCAGACATGCTGTCAGCCCAGTGCTAGAGGACATCCAGCTTGTACTTCTGCTGCTTTCAATGTCACAACCTGTCACAACAAACACCCGCATGTCATCACCGTGCAATTACTAGCCTCCTACAGTTTCATTTTCATGCTATTCCTCAGCTGTACATACACGCTATTTTATGCAAACTGTGTTATACACTCCTTAAAAACATGTATGAATACACAACTAAAGGAACCACAAACACATTCAACACACAGTAAAGTCATTGTAACTCACGTTAGACTGGCAACAACAGAGAGCCCTCTTCCCTCCATTTGTCATTTGCGCAGGAATACTTCAAATTTCAGACCCACCTCTTCCTCATTCCACTGTTGAAAGTGAAACTCCTTCTGCTGCCACATCCCTGCTCTAAAATGGAAACTAAATACTGCCTGCAAATGAAACAAGCAACAGAGAACATTCGAGCCACTTCCTCCATGTTTTCAAGACAGAACAAAAGCCGTTTTTCACAGACAGTTGTTTGATATTCGACGGTGGTCCGATATAGTTTGTCACAAAACCCATTGTTCACTGAGATGTTATGACATTTCTACATCCTCTTACCAGCTCAATTCTGCATGTTAGAACAGTAAAGAGGAATTGCAGTTTTTAAAAAGCAGAAGCTCTGGTCCTGAATAAAAAAGGTGAATTTTACTGTTAGAAATTCACTGGAAATACCCAGAAGGGGAAATCTGAGTTTGCGGCTCAATGCAAGCTGCAGTTTGGTGATGCAGCCACTTGATGGAACTGTTGCATAAATAAACTAACCTGGTTTTCTCCAGAACCCGGGACTTTCTTCATGTGTTTTCCTCCCTTTGACACGTTTCTATATTCCTCTTTTTGTCACATTTCTTTGTTTCTTTTTATATCTGAGGAGCTGTCTTGTTCCCATCATTCAGTCCTCTGTTTGTGCTCGAGGTTCAGTTGATGCTCGGTGGTTTAATTAGAAACACTTTGACGACAGGTCGGGGAGTGATTCTTGACAGGTTTGTCGGAAATAAAGATGCAATCATCTTAGTATGGTAATAAGTCTGCGGTGTTGGATTAGCAGTGATACTGTAACCGCTGAGAACCTGCAGCCCAGGCAGCATGCTGTTCATCTGATCTAACTTCAAAACCTGCATATAAAACACAAACCCTAAAACAGCTCATAATGCTCCCTGCTCCCCTTACATTCTTTGAAGTCAAGATGAAGTAAGTGCAAGAATAGCTTTTTGGGCGGTCACATGATTTATCATTATTGCTATTACAGCTCCCTCCTGAGTACCATGATTAGTTTATCGTGTGTCTTCACTGTGCCCTGTGGGGGAAAATCCTCAAACACACAAGGGCAGGAGCAATCAAAGGCAAACTGGAATAAAACTTTCAAAAGAGGAGTTTCTTTTTGTCTTCTTCTCCTTCTTGTCTAAGAAACAGGCAACTCCACCAAGGGGAGTGTAATGCAGAGTGCTCTCTGTCAAGACATCCAACATGAAGAGCTAAGGTGGGGTTCTGTCATCCAAATCACAGCTGGGGGTCCAGAGAAGTTTGGACGGATAAAAAAGAAAGGTAAGAAATTGTCAATAAAAAATACAGACTCAATCCCAAAAGACATCTCTGAGTATTTCTGTCCTCTGTTACAACAGAATTCTTAACACTTGGTGTGAAGACATGGAGAATATGCAGCTCCAACTTTATGCATCTGGGCTGGATGGATTCCTTTATTATTATTAATGAATAGATTTTTTTTAAATAGTAGTAATTATGTTCCTCCAAACACTTCACAGACGATTACGTTATGGGATAGTGTTCTCTTTATTTATTTATTTTTTTACAGCAGACAGATTGTCTTAAATGTGGCCTGGAAGATCTGCTCCTCAGCCTGCAGTTTATTGGGCATGAAAGTTAAATCTTGGTCCAGTCAGTTCAGCTCTGTGTATTCCAATATAAACTCCTGCCCAGCACTAAATAACCTCATCCACCGAGTCAGCTCAAACTGTATGTCAGTGCAGCTCAGTGCTGGATCCTCCCCACGCTCATAGCAGAGATGGAATACTTTGGCTCAGCCATTTTATCGCTGTGCATTCTTTCTGTGCAGATATCAAAAGCACATGTGGTGAGCTCAGCGTTAGGCCAGGTGCGCTGATGTATTGTATGTGCACTGAGCGCTTTGCCAGAGACTCAGAACTCCCAGAAGCAAATCGGCACGTCTCGTCGTCGGTGTAATCTGGTGAGTACACATGGTAAATCTGTGTTTCTGTTTTGACAGTGTGGACTTTAAAAGAATGCTGCACTGCACACAGAGAAATTGCGTCAATATAGTGCACAAAGCAACACAAGCAATCAATTAAAAAAACATATATTTTTATCATCATGAGGGACACTGAATGCAACAACAACACACAGCAGCAGCATAAACAGCACAAAATCAGTCCAGATGACATTTCTACACACTCGTAGCTAGCCTGATTAATTCTATTTAGCCAGAAAGATGCACACATCGTGTATGAAAGGCACCTTTTATGTATTCGATGTCTACGCTGGCTTTTTATTGTTTTCAGAAAATCCATTCTGAACAGCTAAGATTCTAAGAAACAGTAAGAGTGCATATTTGGATATTAGAGATGGAGGTTGATGCAATGTTTGCTGTGAGGTTAGAATAAACACACAGGCTCGCTACATCATATTTTAGATGTTTTCAATAGTTCTGTGATAAATAATTTGCAAAGAGGACCGAGTCAGTATTTAATTCTCACACTAAGCAAACCACAGAGAGGATACCCGGTCCGATGATGCAACACAGTTCCTCTGTCCAGTGCATGTGCTTACAGTTTGTGGTCTATTAACACAAGAACTTTCATGTTAACAGGTTAGACAAGAAAAAAAAAAAAAAAAAGAATAACGGCAGACGTAGAATCGATGGTGTCAAGTAAAATAGTGACAATCTGTTATGTTCTATTCCTCTGAGACAGAAGGGCTGACTAATGGAGGAGGATTAGCACGTTTGACTAATGGAGACACTGACAGCAGCACTGTAGTAATTCACGGATGCAAGCCACAGACTGACTCATACGTTGGAAGGATTGATTCGTAATTAGAAAAGGCCTCTCCAAGCCAAAGAGAGATTCAGCAGAGGAAGCGGATGGCATCGCTGACTGGTTAACAGGAGCACATGTATGTGTGTATGGGTGTGTGTGTCAATCAGGATTTAATTGACAGGAAGATTAAAGCTCACATCTGAGAGCCCCCCCCCTTTTTTTTTTTTTTTTTTGCAGGAGCAGCCAAGTTGAAGGAGTCTGGTCTCCAGCGTCTGCCCGAGGTTTGGGGTGCTGCGCTCAAGGTTAGCGCGGGCACCCTGCTGAGTGTGCGCTGTCTGAGATGGGTCCTACTTGTTGGACATTCATTATCAAACTCTGTTTGCTCCTTTCATCTGCAGCTCTCTGCAGCACTCAACGTAAACTACAGAGGCACCTTGCAGCTTGACATCTCTCCATTCAGTCTGTACCTTAAACAGCATGCTGCCACATCAAAGAGCTGCGGCTGCCTTTGATGTTGCAAAAAGAAAGAGCTCCAATGATCTACTAAAAACCAATGCAACTTTCTGGAGCCTTGTTTTATTCATTTGCTATCTCTAGAAGTCTGGAGTCAGACTCTAGAAGTCCAGACAGCAGATTTGGATTTTGGGAAAAGTTGGACGGTGCTGCTTGCAAAGTGAAGTGAAAAGAGAAACGCTGCTACTTTTCATATCGCTGTGATGGGGTTTGTGATTTCAGAATATCCCGCGATAAATGTCATAGATTCATGCATCAATGGAAAATAGCCTCATCAGGCTGAATTGGGTCCATATCTTCTGATGTGAGCAATTTACCACAGCTGTAGTTTACGTAGTTTTCATCCTTGCAAGAGGACAGTTACTCCGTTGTTGTTGAAGTCTTTAAGTTAATAATTTAGCTGCATCTTAATAAAATAAAACACATTCATGTTACAACATTAGAATTGTTAACAGTATCCTCAGTGTGTGCATTTTAATACAGAAATCCGATGTTACGTGTCTCCGCTTAAAGTTTACATACTGAGGCATCCAACACAATGAGAGTGCTTGGTTTAAACTTTGACAACAGGGCAAGTGCAAATGTCTTCTTCTCACTTATAAAGAATAACGCCATTATTTATTTTTATCTCATTGTCAATCAATTTTTATATCCATCTATCCATTTTCTATACACCGCTTAATCCTCACTAGGGTCATGGGGGGCTGGAGTCTATCCCAGCTGACTTAGGGTGAAGGCAGGGGACACCCTGGACAGGTCACCAGTCTATCACAGGGCTACACTTAGAGACAGACAACCAAGCACACTCACATTCACACCTACGGACAATTTACAATCACCAATTAACCGCAACATGTTTTTTGGACTGTGTGGGAGGAAGCTGGAGAACCCGGAGAGAACCCACGCAGCACAGAGAACATGCAAACTCCACACAGAAAGATTCTGGTGCCCCCACCGGGACGCGAACCGGCTCAATTTTTATATATATAAAAAAATCAACAGCGTGTTAGTGTGTGTCTCATTACTCTTCATCCTTTCTAGCCTTTCTGCAGCTCTCAGCACCAATCTCATGTTTTTCTGCCTGAAGAAGTAAATCTTTCAAACAAGTACTTCAAGGATTCATCCTACTGGTTTCCTTAAACAGCAGTCTTCCACTATCTCCACTTAAACAAGAACCAAGAGTGAATTTGTAGGGGACTATTTTCAGCAGCGGATTAATACACACTTGCGGCTCTAGTTTGTGTTTGTGCAGAATTCTGTATGTAAGTGTATGTATTCTGTACAATTTAAACAAGTCACCCACTGTGATGGCTATCTGTTGTGTGTTTTTAGTAGTTTTGGGGTGACAATGGACCTTCATGGCAGAGAGTAATATGGTGTCAGACTACAGAAGGAATGCTTTTTGGATCAGTTTAGTTGGAGTACTTTCACGAGATTTGATGACAATGAGAAAAATATAGAACACGCAGCTGGTGAAAGACAGTGAAAGAGGGCTTGGTCTCAGGATCTTGATCACACTCTTTTTTGACATATATAAACACTTAAAACTTGTCCTGGGTATTTGACAGTGATCAGTCTATAAGGGTTTGTCTATTTATATCCAATGATGAAGTCATTTTGCCTTAATCCTCAAAGTGTTCTCCCTTTGTACAGATGACAAATGTGTTTTTGGTTTAAATTTCCAGTCAGACGAATACAAAAGGCTGATGAAGACGCTAAAGACTCAAAATCGCTCCTGGACACAAATAAGTCTTTTGAAGTTCGTCATTAATGTCATTAATCAGACAGATCATAAAAAGTTTTTACTCGCTGGGCAAAAAAAAACAGTTGGTAGTTCCTTACAGTGCATTATGAGTCACATTTATATTTATCTTCATTTCATTTTGATTTAAGGAAGTTTCTGTCATACTTGGAAATAACTGGGTAAGCACTGCAAATAAACAGCAAAATATTAGACCATTAACTGGATCCAGATCCGCCCCTCCCTCCCCTCCCAGGCCTCGGCCGCCACCAGCATCCGAGCTGAACAAAGCAGCTTCCCTCTCCAGCACCAGCTTGGTGATTACAGAGTGAATTTAATCCTGCTAATTATAATTTCATCAGATAGAACAAAGCAAATGTCGACAGTGAAAAGTGACATTTATTTCAAAAGGCTACTGGGTCAGACACACTGAACTTTAGTACTTTGTCAGCTTGTTTCCTAATTGAATGAACTTGACAATAATTGAAGTGTTTTATTTTTGCCCTTCTTTTCACACATAAAAGACTGCCATGGCAATTAGCTTTAATTCTCTCTTTTCCCTCTTTCTTTTCATGCTCTTGAGTAGGCAGAAACCGGCATATTCCGATCATTTGCATTATCCAAAGCGAATCTGCTTTGAAGTTCTGAGATTCTGTAAGAAAAAGGATCCACTTATCCCAAATGAAAAAAATGTTCAAAGCTCATAAATTCGCTGGAACAGATGTACATTATCATTGGATTTGCCTTTTTTTTCCCCCTCTTTGCTCCTGTATTGGTAATAGACTACCTCATGTCCTTCTCATCCTTTAGCGTTTAGCATCTTGCCTTTACAGAAGCTCGCTCCCTGCTGTGCCAATCCACACTTCAAAGCTCTCTGCCTATCTGCTGGAAACAAAGCACACAGGACATATTATGGCAGCCTCTTATTTCCCCATATTTAAGTCAATATCATTGCTTTTTTTTTTGCCAGTGGCAACACAGAGGCAGGGTTTATTTCTACCCAGAAAGACCATCGCCTGTAACCCGTGTCTCCCAACAACACAAATACAACACGGTACACATGCACAGCGAAGGTTTATCCTATTACAGTCCCGACTAATGCAGAATTTTTCCGTGACAGTCACCGAGCTCTTCATGGCTCTAAAAATAGAAAAACCAGAGACGCGCTTATTATTCTTTGAAGAAATACATTCAGCTAAATGTAAAAAAAATAAATAATCAATGGCTAAAATAGATATTTTTGTCCTGATTTAGTCAAAGGAAGCAACATCTTACAGTGTCGAGCTCATCACCTATAATTACACTCGACAATTTTTACTTTCCATAAGCACAAATTAAGATCCTCTTGGGGACTGGCAGACTTATTAAAGTATAAGTGAATGAAAATGTTTGTAGCCATAAATACCTCTGTGATGTGCAGTGCAGACAGAGGAGTATTCCCTTCTCGCCGTTCTTTATTTTCTTCAGCTGTTTCTCGCAATAATTGCTCACAGTAATTGCTGTTGGTGGATCTCATCTATAAATGACCATTTGCACAGACGCCCTACACTGTAAGACCTTTGTTCACTTTGAAGAATGAATGAATTCACTTTGAGATCGTTTGAATTCAGAGCTTTAGACTAATGTTGATATTCCAGCTAAATATATAGAAAATAATAAAGTGAACCTTTAGGATGTACAACCGTTGGAAAAGGTAAGAAAGGATTTGACTGTAGCATCTAATAAATGATGAAGTGAATGATAGCATAACAATGGTGTCAATGTAATCAAATACACCTTAATAGAATCTAAAATACACTACAATAAATTCATTTACCTCAATAAATCTCATAGCCAGAGTACTTAAAACACCTGTATGGTGCAGTGTCTTTAATTTCCAACTAAACTTTTAACTATAGCGATCAAATACTGTAGATTATGTGTAGTGTAGTACAATATTATTCTGTGTAATGCAGCACAGTAACGATATAAAGTTCTGCCGTACTGTGGAGCAGTGGTTCTCAAAGTGCAGTTTGGATTCGTGACCACTTGTCAAAGAGTCTATAAATTATTGTCAAAGTCTGATATGTTGAGTCAAATCACATAGTTGTTGCTATGACTGCTGTCAATCGATCAACGCCACGTTAGAGGCCTGAACCTTTGTGTGTGTTCCAGCTAAAGGTACTGCTCCTGTAGGACCTTTTTCAGGGCTGAAAACATGCAATCTCTTCGGTAGGTTGAGAAACTGTTGGGCAGGGCTCAAGGCTGATTGGTAAAATTCAGACAAGACAACAAGCGCCATTTTCTAAAAACCAGTAAACGAAGCAGTCTTCTCCAACATCATCCTTAACAATGCAGCAACCACCTCGGTTCTCTTCGTTGTTTGTTTTGTTTTGTCGTGCTCAGACTCGGCTCTGCGGTTGAAGCTGTTGCACCAGTGAATCCTGCATGTTTACATCGCCTCATGGCTGTCATAAGTTCCTGCAGTGGAGAGGCACCTAATAAGTACCGACATTCTGCATCTGAATCTACAGCAGCCTAGAAGGAGGAGACTGAGATCTGCTGTTCTTAGAGCAAAAGGAAAAAACAGATGCAGAGTAAAGAAAATGTGGATGTACACCACTTTGAAATGCAAGGTAGTTAACAAATGAAGAGTTCATTTGCAAAGACAGATAACTCCATCTTCACAAACCTTCAGAAAACCCACTTTTCCATCGTCTACCTGAGACAACATCAACCAAACTTATCTCTAGTTTTGTCATTTCTACTGAGTCACATCCACTCAATTTCAGTTTGATTGATATTATCTCAAGCAAACAACAAAAAAAATACATTTTCTGAAAATCTACAAAAATGGAGTTATCTGTTTTTGCAAATGAACTCTTCAAATGTAGATCCCCTTTCTTAAAGATCCTCCTTTTGGTGAACCAGAATTTCAAGCTTCATCTTAAAATACTGCACAGATCATGACTTCTACCGCGTCTATAATATTCCTGGTTTCAGTAAAAGTAACTGTTTATTTAAATCCTTCAGCTACTGTTGACCACACTCCTTCCCAAAAATCAGCAAAAATTTGAAGCGTGAGTGGCGCTGAGGCGAATCATACAAATGTCTCTGTTGGATGGACTGTCCTGTGAGCGTAACCTGTCTCTCAAAGGGACCCTTATTCATGCGTAAAGTTAAGGCTTAATACAATTTAAACAGGTGAGTTATATAAAAATTCACCATGTACAGTTGTCATGAAAGGGGAAATGAATGATAGAAATCAGAAATGCTTTTCGTGCCAGGTTGTTTATTTCTGCTGCATTTTAAAATGGATGTTTATGGGGATGTAATCGTTCAAGTGGTCATTCATTTCTCAGCCTCTGAGGTTTCTGTTTGTTGTGTGGTTTGTGTAGGAGACACAATTTCCAACATATGGAGAAAGGAAAGAAACAAGGGGATGGTATTATCTCATAATTTGTGGGTCTCCAGACACGCTGGGGCCGTGTCAATATCTTCAAAAACAATGAGAAACAGAATTTTGCAAACCACGGCCCCTTTAAGAACTCCAAAGCAAACTTCAGTTTGAACTTGTTCAACATGTTTTGCACCCTTAACTCTTTTACCTGACACACTTACAGAGAGTTCTGAGCCAAAGAGATTGAGCAGCAGAGACAGGCTTACAGATGAGAGGAAGGACACTGTCTCCACTGCTGTCATTTCAAAAGGCGTGAATGCATTATCCAACCGTTACTCTGCACTGGAGAAGAAAATCTCCATGAACACCAAGGCTATTACCAACATATGTGAAGAGTTGAAAGGAGCGCAGATCAAAGAAAAAAAAAAAAAAAAAAAAAAAAAAATGAAGAAAATGTCAAAAAGAAGAAGAAGAAGTAGTCTCATGCCAGGCTACAGAGAAGAGATGATGCAGGAGGATACAGGAGGAAATGGCCCCTTTGGCTATAACGCATCTGAGACTGGCAATGAAGATGAATGGAAAGAAGGTTTTGAACATTTCTCACAGCAGAGGACTAAATAAATCTTGTGGTTCACACTACGGCAAAACAATGTGTCAGCACTTTACTAAAAGACTGTCAGAGATTCACACGTTTAGGGTTAATCGTTTTTGGCTGGTGGTTTGGGAACTTTGATTTCCTAAAGAGCTTGAAGCATTCAGCGGACCAAAGGGTCAGGGCTGCGGTTCGAACCTGTGTTTTCCTTCCACTGAAATACTCCGTCGTCATGGTTTTCATTAGTTATGGCAAATGTAGCAAGACATCTTCACACAGAGCAAGTATGGAATTTATTAGGTTTGCCCAGATCTTGTGAAACTTTACTTTATGCTCACATGTGTGTCGTCCTTTTTTCTTTGTCTACAGATGCAACACAATCAAAGAAAACGTTGTTCAACTCAACGTGTGTCCGGTTTTATATTCCCGATGGACAGCAGCATCCTGCAGGAATTACCATGCTGTTTAATACACGACAGAATTACTTTCAAAGACTCATCGCTGCAAGTTGGAGAGCTTCTTTATTGTACGGTCATTTGTATGCAGGCCACCTCAGACCGGGGCTGTACCTGCTCTTCCATCTTTGAAATTTAAAAATCACCAGGATAAGTACAAGTAAGCCTGTCTTATCATAGGAGGTGACTTTAAAAGTGCATCTGATAAAAATGGAGATCTCGCAAAATCATATAGTTTGAATGTTAAAGCCCTTCTTTGTGATCTGTTGCCTCCTGCAGACGTCCGGGTTGATGCTCCAAAAGATAAAGTTGTAGTTTATCAATTGATACAACAAAAGAAAAGTTTCCAGATGTTAGTTGCTTTTTTCAGTTTATCTCAAATTCTTTTTCCTCTTCAGCCTTATGCAGTAAACTAGTAAAAGAGATTAATTTTACAATTCCAAACCAAGTCTATCTTCCTAAAACACTTAAAACACAGTTAAAGCCAGACACATTTGCTATTTCACTTTAACCCTTAAGGAAATCCTGCTTGTATAAACGTAGCCACTTACTTTACACCTCGAGCATGGATGCCTGCTGCCTTTAATAGCTGAGATGTGTAAAGCAGCGATAATAATAACCTGGTAAGCTGTGTTAGGATAGAAACCATTTGTAACGACGATACAAGTTCTGCGGGTTACACTGGCTCTCTCACACAAATAGCCGTGTTCGTGAGAGGAAGCCGTATCACGTTGCCGAGAGGCAGACTCTCTGCGGTTGCCATGACCAGAGATAAGCTGCTAAGCTGCAGATGAAAGTGTGTGTTCATGTCGAGAGCGTGGCGTGGTGAGCAGCTGGCTGTGGTCAGCCAGATTTGGGAGCTCCGTGTGACACCACCGGTTCAGATACAGTGGAGAGGAGATTTACGTCACCGCAGACACACACCTCCCCCCCCCGTCACCCTCCTCATCTGTCCAGCTTACTTCTTGGGAAATTAAAAGAAGATACACCACAAAAAGGTGCAAGCTGTGTGAGGAACTTAATCAGCATTCAATTGAAATTTGATTTTTTTATTTACTTTTTTTAATCAGCCCTTTTTGGTCATAACCAGAACTTCTTGCAGAATTGTGTGGATGTGGGTCGGAGCTGCTGCATACAAGTGCCTTTTAAAGAATAAATAAAAATGTGTACTGAATCACTTTGAATGGATGAATCACCGGGTTATTCATTTGTAATATGTTAAACATTCTGTAATTATTGCAGCCATGTTTGTGTTAAACAGAAGGTAAAACTTGTTAAAAAGGGCAGCTAAAGGTCATCTACAGAGTCCATGAGTCAGTGAAAGGTATGCAAATCATTTCAACCCTATTCAGGACTTTCATGTCTCATACGTAGATTGTTTCGGGGTCTATTGGACCCAAAGACAGAATATGTGCAAAATATTTGTTGATATTCATTGTAACCTTTTATACTTTAATTTTTTTCATAAGTTGACATAATCTGGGTTCCACATGCATGACAATTGTTCCTCTTTTTATATTACAGAAAGAAATCTTTAAAAAAATAAAAAATAAAAAAATACCTGTCACCTAAACCAAATGGCCTGGGGTCCAAATGACCCCAAAAGTCCTGAATAGTGTTAAAGACCCCTCTCTGGTAAAGTTTTATATCTTGTTAACATGTCCATGTGGTGTTTTCTCAAACACTAGAATATATATCAGTATATATAAATTTAAAATAGGCAATGTCACAGCTGAGTATTTCCACATGAAGCTACTGTGCTGACGGTCTCAAAAACATAGATTCACACGTCTAGAACTTCATGTGTAATAAACCTAAAGATCTGGTTCTGGTCAGCTGGCAGGGTCTGACATTCTGTGGCATTGTTCTTTTTTTAAAATTTTGTTCCAGTTTGAATATGTACGACTGAATTATTCTGATATTACAGCTTGTCACTTTGGGGCACAGAGTAGTTTTGCAGTGTTTGAGTACAGTTGTAGGTGTGCAGGTGTGCTCCAGCTGCAGCGTGAGGACTTCATACTTCATACTTCATCTGCACAAACTACGGGAAGCAACAGTGTCGTTACTTTTTTTTAAGGCGGGAAGTTATTATTTTAATTTTCAAAACTTGTAAATATTTAACTTTGATGCACAGAGATGAGTTTTTAGGAGTTTTAATCAACGACCAGAGCAGGACCTTCAAAGTGTGTTAAGCACATACATATAAAGATGTGGTGTCTAGTTCCAAGTATGAAAATAAAAACGACAGTAAGAAGGATGACTGATGTGACAAAGGTATTTGACCAGTCGTGGTGGACCTCTTCAATGTGCACAAATATGAATGCATTAATTTTTCACATAAATAACTAATAATCACATTATTTTTAATGTTTTAATGGGACACTGTGGAAAACATCCTTCTCACTGTCTTGCAAATCTGTACTGTGTGTAATGTGTGCGCTGATAATAACTAAAGTGACTCCAGAAACCAGTCAAGTCAGTTTATAAGGAACAGGTTCATACTTTAATAAAAGGGTATTTCCCTTGGCACAGATCTGCTATCAAATAAATAAAGCAATTAATCAAATACAATCTAATATAAACTAAACAAAGGCATGAAAAAAAAACATCGGGGGGTGGGGGGGGGGCAACTAGGGCTAAACAAGTTCACAACAAACACCAAGTGAAAGTGTGTCTGTTTGTGTGGAGAGACAGATTATTATTCCTCCCTGCTAAGTGGGATTGGCGTGGCGGATACTAGCTGATAGTAGGCAAGTGAGATAGTTTGGAGAGTTATTTCAACATAAATAAGCCTTATATTCTTTCTACATGATGCTGGTTTAACCTCTCAGCAGTCCACTATATACACCAGATTTAAAACAAAAAAAAAAATGTTGATACATGGATCTTAGGAAGCAAATTAGTGGTGCATTAGATACTGTATTAGCATGGAGGAGTGACTGTGACTACTGGGAATCCTAAAACAACAGGACAGAGGATGGTGCATTGAAAGCAGTTTGCGTGACACGATTCGAAAATGTTAGTTCTGAAAAGAGGCGTTCATAATTTAAAATAAAACGTTACACCCACGCTCAAGCAATAACCTGCCAAACAAAAATAATAGAAAAATAAATTCTGGTGGATTCAGAGGGGTGGTGGTTGAGTTGGGCACAAAACAAAAACAACCAACACCTGATGATGACTTCACTTGCTCACAAAATATAGATCTATTGCCATGGTAGGATGAATGACCGGAGGAGGAGAGCGACAGCGCCAGGTTAAAGCATGAGGTTTTGAGAACACAGGGTTTTTTTTTTAAATGAGGTTTTCCCCTTCTAAGAAAGTCTAAAACAGAAAAAAGAACTGCTTTCCCAACCCTTAACAAATGCTGTCCAAGAACCGATCGAGAACCTTTGAGATTTCTCGTGTGACTTCAGGTGAAGCAGGGCGCTTAAAACATATCATAAGAGACTTCAGTGTGTGTCAGTGAAACTCTCTCTGGGTACAAGAAATTTAAAAAATGGCAACCTGGCTGTGGGTCTGACTCACGCAAATTCCTTCAGAAGCCGTGTCGAATCAGACCACCCTGCAGGACGTGCAGTCGCCTGCTTGCCGTCCGTTAGCGCAACAACGCGGCCATTTTCACACTGCTTGCATTTGGAGACCGGTATCGACAGTGTTTCGAGTGAGGTGAAAGCACTGACAAAGGAGGTACAGTGTTAGTGGGGCTTCAGGAGCAAGGACTTGTTGTCCAGGAAAAGCAGTGTGAGGTGAGGAAGCTGAGGTATGGAGCGCAGCTGTGACCCCCGTCTGGGAATGAGGCCGTTTTCACCAGCAGGTCCCACGAAATGACCGTCTGACTGGTGCCTCTGGTTAAGGATGGCCTGCAGCTGTGAGAGGACACCGCAGTCCCGAGGAAGAGACTGGCATACGCTGCATTCCTGCTCATCACAAACACACACACACACACTCATGGCAGACTAACACAATCAAACAAAGTGGAAGTAGTTTGAACAATTGCTGGCCCTGGGGTCTGGTTCTCACAAACCACGTGTTGACAGCTCACTTCCTTTGCACGGACTGCCCTTGAGCAGGACACTTAAGCCCTCATAGAAGACTTTTTAGCTGCACAAGGGCATGCTGTTTATCTGCACGACTCTGGAAACGGCTGAAAATAAGGCCGGGAATAAAGGCTATTATTACTGTCACAGCTTTTAGCTCACTGCGCTCGTCAGTTCAGGTGTGACATAGGTAAGAGCTGGAGCCATCATCATCTGCAGGTAGATGGCAACACCTACAGGACATCACAGACAGCCCCGGGTGCTGGCAGGGCAGCAGCAGTGAGTTATGGGTGCAGTGGAGACTGTGGGCCGGGCCCAGTGTTATCCAGCACCAGAGGAATGAGACAGCTGAAAGAGCCCTCGCCCCGCCGCACCACAAACAGAGCCTTGTTGGCTGAGCGCTCAGGCCACATGGCGGCACGGTGAAAGACCTGCTGACAGCTGGGGGACAGGAAGATGCCATGGAAACAGAGGGAGCAGGAGTGTGACCCCGGGGCAGGACGACAAAAGCTGCTACCAGTTAGTGGAAGGCCTGAAAGTCCAAATGCAAAAATCCATACAGAAAACCAAGCTGCAGGACAACAACTAGGTGTGAACACGAGTTGCTGCTTCAAGCATGAAAAAGGGTGCAGCTGAAAAACGACATGCGTGGTCAGCATAACGTTTCCCTGCATAAATAAAAGTCTCCTTAAAGGCCAAACTCTATACTGATGAATACACCAACCTCTAGCTGGCCAAATATGACAAGGTTTCAATTTATGCAAATATGCCAAAAGAGCTGAGCCAGAACTTGTGAACTCTGCTGCTCTGATCTCGACATCACACCATCTCAGTTTTGTTTTTAGCGGTATCATGGGACTGACACAATGTGATTCAACTGCTGACAGTTTGGACATTCAAATGAAAAAAAAAAAAAAACAGCTCTTGGTGCAAACACTGCCGGGATTCAGGAACACAACAGGAGCTTTATATTGGAAGCCGCCGTCGGAAAAAAGAAATTAACTGTTGAAGCGATGTTGTCTTGTAAAGTGAGGACGAGCTACTGAACAGCACTGTTGAGAGTTGGGATTTTAGTCGTTCAGCCATAATTACAAGGTCACAGTTGGGTGAAAAACGGAGGCTGAGGGAGTGTGAGACGAGTTGTACGTATTGTAGCAAAAATGAGGCTCCTAGTGGTCTTAATAACAATGCAGTTGTGAAGGAAAACAAACATAAACAGCTTCTTCAGAGAGTGAATACAAAGATATCACATTATCAATAAAGCTTATAAAATTGATAACAATATATACCTTATGTACAGCAAATGTTAGTTAATAAATGTAAGGAGCTTTTCGACATTTCAGTACTGCAGATTGTGACATGACTTCTCTTCTTTCAAAAAAGTTTTGAAGTAATTTGAAAATAACCTCTGAACGCTTATTCAAAATCACCATTACAACAACAATTAGGATA
This sequence comes from Stegastes partitus, assembly GCF_000690725.1. NCBI lineage: Eukaryota > Metazoa > Chordata > Actinopteri > Pomacentridae > Stegastes > Stegastes partitus. The sequence goes on from NW_007578615.1 coordinate 94,199, forward strand.
AAATTAGAGGTAGCAGCGGATTTGGGATCTGTCTCCTTCTTTTTTTTTTAACTTTACATTTCAACATTTTCCTTCCCATTTTTGCTCAGGGGGTATTGCGTGCTTAAATCAGAATCTTCGTTTTCATCTTCAAAAACCCGCTTGACAGCCTGCTTTAAATACTCATGCACCCATGAGCGCACTTTGAGTGGTTTTCTACAGACACCAGTGTCGTGACACTCAGACACACACGCTCACTCAACGTTTGCTACGCTCACACATTCACACAATGTTTTACACACACACACACATACACACACACTACGCCCTGCTCTCCTATCACCAAGTTCCTTCATATATGTTCATCTTTACATCACAGTCTTTCTTCCTCTTGTCCCTCCTTCTCCTTAAAAACCTTTTGGCTTAGTGGTCTGGAAGGGCTATGGTGCTGGTTTGGAGACGTATAGTTCATCAGGTGGAGGATCACTGTGCCGGGGGAGAGGAACATCTGAGTTATTTATTAAAACGGTCCCACTGTGCCTCCTCTCGAACCCCACCGTGATCCTCATGGCCCTGAATCACTGTCCTGCTGCATACCTGAACTTCTGTATGTGTGAACAACCTCTTCATAACACTGATTAATAACATCTCAGCACTGGGAAGCCCTTTCCATGATCCCCCTCTCCTTCCCATGTCCTGTGTCCACTACAATGCCATAGCAGGGCTGACGGAACAGTGTTGAGAGGAGGAAGCTCCCAGCAGTCAGTGTCTGCTGGCCTGGTTGGGCTCTGTGGGGCTGCAGAAGTGCTGAGCTGTCCCAGGCAGGGTGGAAATTCAGGACTGGTAAAAGTGGTGGTAGTGGTGATGATGTTCATGGTGATGGTGATGTTCATGCCGTTGCACCACTTGGGCCAGCCCCCCGTCATAGAGCAACACGCTGGGCAGGTCTCTCACCTGTTCTTTCTCCACCACTGGTCCTTGAGCTGCCAGAGAGCCTAAAGCCCGGTAGGCCTGGCTCTCCTTGGACCGCTGTTTGTGTTTGCGGTAGGGGGCTGCGGACTGATGAGGAGGGGTCTGGCTAACTAGGGCCGGAGGAGGGGGGACCCCTCGGCTCCTCATCACCCTGCCACTGATCTGTGCAGGAGGTGTGCGGCTGTGGGTCTTCGGAGAACGGAGGGCATGTTTCCCTGAGTCTTGGCCTCGCGGCCGGGCGGGATGGAGGCTGTCTGGAGCAACAGTGTCCACAACAGTCTGCAGCCGGCGGTGGTGGGAATGGGAGTGGCCATTTTCTGGTTCATGGGAGCGAGAACGAGTCTGGTTGGACGACCGGGTCTGAGGCTCTGCTTTCGTTGGCTCTGCAGCAGGTGCTGTGATGGAGGGAGAAACATTTGTTTACTTTAAACAACTGCAAACAAACAAGGCTGTTACAGAGCTGGTGTTCACAGTCAAAATCTATTATATAGACACTCAAAACCCAAACCAAGAAAAAAGTTGAGGCAACTCGATGACAGAGTGGACACACCACACACCACATGGATTAAAATGCTCTTAGCAGCTGAGCCCCTGGTTTGCTCTATGTTATTCTAGTGCTCTCTTTCCTCAGATTTCCTGTCTATCTTTACGGTGCTATCTAAATAAAGGCAAAGTAGTAAAAAAAACGTTTAAGAAGCAGAGAAAAATATACCATGATGTGCAAATTACTGTGTGAACAGCTTTCTAATAAAGTTCCACTCAAAAGTTACACGATACGATTCTGGCAACCTCATTTCAGGATCTCTCTCCAAGCAGATAACTCTGACACAGAGCAGATCTCTGTTACCACTTTCCTGACAAAAGCAACATTAAAATAATTGCATGTCATCACTGACCATCAGATCAAGGCCGCTGCTTATTAGACCTAATATTTCACTTCACAACAGCCCGTTCTGTTGATGGGCTTTAGCCTTGAACACTTGATGTATTGTGCTTGCCTGAGCCCAGATGTTTGTACTGGCGAGGAGCGCAGTGGGCTGGTAGTTCCACCTAATGGCTCCAAGCAGGTGCCGCAGTAATGAGGGCCCCTGGATGCAGCTTCAAAGGGCCACGGTCTGCATTTCTCCCTCCCCTCTCCCCCCCCTCTGGCCCCGGTCCACTCACCGGCTCCGAAGCGGGACGTGTAGTTTTCAATGCCTGCCAGGTCCAAGTAGTGGTTCCTGCGTTCCAGGTTCTCATCCACACAGTGGCGCTGGCAGCCAGGCTGGGTGTGGTGGTCACTGTGGTGGCGCCTGCGGACACAAGCGGCACCTCTCATTAGGTAGCAGTTTGGGCCAGTGAGGTTCACTATGGTAGTGTTTGGAGAAAGTAAAACAAGTGTTCCTTATGATCAGGCAGTGGCAGAGTAATTGTTAGAGGAGTGAGATTGTGATTGGAAAATCACAGGTTGGAAGCACAACTTGGGAGTACTTCAAGAGCACAGTGAGAGAGCTGACTCGTTGCTGACTCTTTTTACTCCTCGTTAGTGCAGTGGAGGTAAATTTGGGAAAAAAAACTAATTAAAGAACTGCGGACTGTTACTCAACCCGAGTGTGAATTCATCCTTTAACAACCGCTGCCACTGACACGTTTTATGGGAAAGTTGTTTTCTGTTTCAAGAAGTGGATGTTAAATCATAAAAAAAAGTAATATTCTTCTTCTCCTTGTGCACACCACGAGCAATAGAGACTGAAGTGTTCAGGGGAGGTGGGTTTACCTTAGGAGTGCTCGAGACTTCTTGTCTGCACTCTTGGGGTCTTCGATGCACTTGTCATTTTTCTCTCTGGGGTGGGGCAAGTCTGTGTATGTGTGAAAGACAGGAGGCTATTATCAAAGAGAGCAACACAGAGCAACCACACATACGCACACACAGACACACGACAACAGTCACACAAGCCTCAGAAGAAAGCAACCTTTGTTTTGGGGTTTTACTTTGAAGATCTATAGAAAAGGAAAAACAACAATGCTTCATTTATTCTATTTTCAACTCTCAGCCTCTTATAAGGCGTGGAATGAAATAAAAAACATGCAGACTTCAGAAATAGTTTATTAAGGACGTGAGATCTGATGCAGTTTGAAATTAGCATGAAGGCAACCGGCAATATTTTCAAAGCTTGCTCTGTCTGAATCTCTTGACAGATATTTATAGTCGAAACAATGGGACGCAAGCACGCAGGAATATATACTTTTTGAGATATTTTTCCCTGACTACTTGTTTACCAAGTCGTCAGTGAGAAAAGTTAAGTTGAACGCAGCTATATTTTCCCGGCAGCTCTGAGAAGGGGGGACGAAGCGAGGGGGAGCAGAGGGGAAAAAAGGGAACTTTGGAGAAAAGAAAAATGGCTGTGGTTATCAAAAGGACTCGGCACATCTCTTAAGGTTTCTTTCAGAGTATTTGAAGGCGCTGAGGGAGGGGGCCCTCTCTTGGCTCTGTCACTCCCCCCATCATTAAAAATGAACCCCATTGAGTGGGAGAGATGGAGCGACGCCGAGACTGCGAGGAACAAAGCTCTGACAGGCCTGAAGGAGCCGCCTTTCTGCATGACAACAAACACATCTCTGGGTGAGCTGACAGCAGGCAACACAAGGGGGACCCCAAAATGCCCTTTCTTCTCCTTCGCTCCCACCCACTGTGTTAATGCGAGCTTTACCTGCCGCACCCTGTGTACAACTCCTCCACCGCTGGCTGGAGTCAGGAGCCACAGAGAGTTTGACCCGCAACGTCTTGCTGCTGCCGGGAGAATGGTTGACGGAGGCGTCTACAACCTCGTAGATGGTGTGGAGCAGGCTGGTGATGTCCTGCAAGAAAGAGATGGTAAGGATTGGTTAAGTCTAGCTTTACAGCAAATATTTGAAAAAAAAAAATCTTGTTGATTCTCATTGAATTTGATGAAGAGAGATTTTCAGTACACATATTTGATGGGGAAAAAATCAAGAGAAAAGTAGCACAGGAGATGAATATGACTGCACTGTGAATCCAAGAATCTGTGGCTTTACGCATTAAAACCATGCATAATAAATATCATGCTAGCTAGGAATTTAGAGAAGTGACTTAGACAACAGCGAACAGAGAAAAACACTGACATCAGTTGTTTCAGCTTTCCAAGTGTAGCGATCAGGCAGGGTGTAAAGACAAGTTATAAATTCATAAAAACAAACGTCTTGGCAGTAGCAGAGAAGGCTGACTTAGCTGTCAGGCCTGATATGTGTCGTGTTACAGCTGGGAGCGCCACACTTTCCCCATCTAACTCCCAAATGTCTCCTAAATGGTTGAAATTACATCTGCATAGGGACTAACATCTGTGCACACTTTCAAATAAATGAGACATGGGCATGTGTACATGACCTCAAACACACACAAGCGTGTATTGTATATTGTGTCATGTAACTTAAGGTTACTATAAGACCTCAGTGTGAGAAAAGAACAGATCACCAACCAACAAAAATAAACAGAAACAAAGAAAAATAAAACAATTTTCACTTTCTAATTAAAAATGCTCACTTCAGAGCGAGGTAAGTGACCACATTTGAACTGTTCAATTTCCATAAAACCGTGCCGTCTCCTGTGATTGTTTAGAAGCGCTATTTTGCACTGATGAGTGTTTTTATGCACCGTATTGAGCTAATGACTCCCTCTTGGGTGTTGGCAACTGCGTTGGATCTTTTCATAGCAAACCAAATTCTGATTGTCCATAAAAAGTTCATCTGGTATGGAAGTAAAATTAACTGACTCATGTCGTGCAGTTCATCTCAAATGTCTTTAGTGTTTTACTTTAGGAAGTAAAACAGCTTTACCATAAGAGCTCCTTTGACAGAAGTGCTGAGAATGAAGTCGACGCCACACAAAGGCTGCAATAGCATGATTTTTGCTCACTATACCACTCTGACTCATAAAAAGGACTATTATGAATTCTTCAGGGACCGGCTCCACATACTAGTTTCAAACATAGACGAACAGTGAAAAAAAATAAAAAAATAAATAAAATAAAATAAAAGCTTCCTGTGTCATTTTTGGTTTCCTTCTCTTTTTTATTTGTGTGAAGGGATTAAAAAAAAAGAGCTGGAGAAGAAAGCTTTTCTTTCCCCCTCCAAGCCGCCGCCTGCCGTCTCATGAGCCGTGGAGCCACAGGCAATGCCAAAAAAACTGCACAGCCAACCACACAGAGGACAGCTCCAGTCTCTTTGCGCTGTTTCAAGTTGTTCTCAAAAAACACGGGCCTTTCTGGATGTTCTCTCAGATCTGTACCAGGCAGACGCAAGCCACAAGGTGCCTCACAGGAGCGGAAACACGCAGACTTTGCTGGATTCGGTTCTTAGGAGTGAGACTGGATTGGAGGCTTCTTCTTTCCTCACTTTCCTTTTGGGTGTGGTGACACCAGAGAAAGTGAACAGGGAAGTTATTGATTCCTCTCCAGGCTAAGGTGGAATGTTGTTTTGAAAAAGTAAAGCTGCTGGCCAGTCTTTTTCTGTGGTAATCACTTAAAATCTATGTTTCTTTCATATTGTGCCATTTGTGTTAATGCAATGAAAATGTACAGAAAATTGCCAAAATGAGCAAGTAAAGTGACTACACATTTTTGGCATGTTCATCATATATATTTGTTCATTCATTAATTAATCAAATTTTACATCTACAGATAAATTACTGTTTGGAACAGACGCGTTTTACCTCTCTGGTAACTTTGCCGTTGTTGTCAAAGTCATAGAGGGTGAAGGTCCACTCCTGCCGGTTATCCTCCTCCACAGACACAGCACACTCCAACTCCTGAAACGGCACAGCATTGAACTCAGCATCATACAGTGTGTATGTGAGTGTGTATTTGTGTGTGTGTCAGGCCACTGCCCTAGTTTCATCCAGAGGGGGAAGTAATAAACGTCCCGTTCTGTGTTGACACTCACTTCAAACTGGAGCTGTTTCTGTGGCCCTGCGGGAGATTGGCTGCCCCTCTCCTGCATCTTCTCCTCCACACAGCAGCTGTCTGTCTTCTCCGGGGGTAAAGCCACTGCAATGACACACACACACGAGCACAAAGATAAAAGAGAGAGCCTGAGGATGGAGACGTTGGGTGCAGTCATAACCTGAGGATATGTCGTTGCCTTCAAATGTTCCTTGTAAGCTCCTGCTTCCTAGTTTGGCAGCCGCAATTAAGATGTGTCACACATTCAAGTGCTCCTGGTTGCAAATAAAGTTACACAGTCAAAGTCCTCGCAGTGTTTGTCTCACTGCTTGTATTCTGAAATTGCATTCTTATATTTATGTTATCATGTTTAGTAGCAGCAGCACAGAACTTTGATGGGCTTAGCATGAGTAATACATACACAGTATCCAAACTCACAAATCAGGGGTCGTTATTTAGATTTTGTTGGGCTGCTCACTTCCACTGAACTGCATCTACTGTATCTGTGATCACTCTCGGAGGCTGAAGAAAATCAAAGCACAGTTTGGTTCTCACAGTTCAAAAATGTTCTTTGGAACATTTCATGTTAGCAATCAGAGCAAACCAATCCATGACAGCGTGAGGTCAAGTCACAAGAGAGTTTAAAATCCAAGAATATGATTCTTTTTCTTTTTTATAGACGTTGTAAGACGCTTCCACCAGTACTGGAATACACATGTGGTACCAGAATTGAGAAATCGTTCTCTAATTACACTTCTGAATCTGCGTCTTGGTTTTGCAATGTTTCATGTTAGGTAACAAGTTCGTTGTTGCATCATTCCAGAGAGCAGAAGTCCTGTCGAATCAAAACAGTGCTATTAAGGCTGGAGCTGGAATCCACAACGACAACCCAATGCAAAACGAAGAGATGTGGAAACTGTGACAGCACTAATTCTCCAATGGCAAAAGCTCCTCCATCACCCACACACATAGTAATGGTTTTTCAGCTCTTAGCTGAAGTATATATATCCCAATGGGTTCACACTGAGAGGGGATGTTAAACATGAAACCGAATGGCAGAACATGCCTAAAACATGATAGTATATGGCAATTGGCACTTGAATATAAATGGTGGAACTGAAACAGCGTGTGAACATCAAAAGGTCTATAGGAGGCCCCCGAGTCCCCGACTCGCTGCAGTAAAGCTCATCACTTTATTGGAATGACATTTACCATACATTACCATCCAGATTTACAGTGTAGTCAAAAAGTCCGCGGGGAGTACTAATCTGTCACATGCACTTAACCAGTTAAACTGACTGCCAGACCCACCTGTGTAGGTTTCCCTTATCACAGAAGTCAGTGATGCTTTCACTGCACTAAGCTGTACGAAACACAGATCTTTCTTGACAGGGTTTAAAGTGAGAACGTCGTGGCGATATAAGCTGTCAGACCCCGAATCAGTGAACGGAGGAAAGACCTCTGTGTGCCATGACAGAGTCCACGACATGAGCCCAATTACTCCAGAGGGTGACACAAAAGGGTCACAAAGGGGAGACAAAAAAACACACTTTACTAATACAATTAGAGTAATGCAAATGTTTGTCACCTTTAATGTATTTTAATGTCTAAAACAGGTGTTGATTCAACACGTCTGAGGTCACAGTAAAAGGTGATGTATTTCTTGGATTACACTATAAGGGTGCCCACCCTGGTAGCACAAAAATAGTGTGACTGTCTCTGTCTAGTTCAATGTTTTAGTTTCAGAGTTGGATCTTAGCCCAGATCTAATGCTACCGGATATCCTTCTCTGCTTTGAAATCCAGCATTTGTTTGACACATGAGACCGCAGAGACATACAACATGTAACTGAGATTTGGGAGGTGTACATGTCGGCTCCTTTACAAGCCTCTATGAGTTACAGTTACCCAGACACATCCTTGCTTCATCCTCATAGATGTTTGTGTATTTTTGGCAGAAGCTTGTTCTGGCCTTTAGTTAGCCACAGATCCCGTGTGTTTCACCGCTGGTCATTTAGTGCCCCTCCCCAACCAATCACAGCCCTGCAGGCCGCTCAGAAAGCAACACAGACCACACCCCTCTCTCCACCCCCTATCTCCGCTTCTCTCTCCTCCCGCCACACTTTGAAGTTCCATTCTCAAACCTTTTGGAAGAGGATCAGACCGGCTGTAAAACAGAATCACTAATTAATTAAGCCAAGTCAAATCTGAAACACTGTTTGTTTGCTCGCCAACGGAGCAGACACAACAGCCCAATTTCTTTCCTCCTGATCCAAAGCAGATCAAAGCAGACCTGTCTCATCCCTGGGTAGGGGAAAATGCCAGAAATGAAAGGCATCATCCCAGGGAGCTTTTACCAACTTTTTGGAGAGGAGCAGCATTTGGGGTCCTGCTGTTTGATCATCTGAGGTGCTCAAAGGGAACATTGTGTGCGAGGGCAAATCTGTTCCGTAGCAGGCTCAATATGGTGGTGAGATGCTTATCTTGGAGCTAATGAAATGCCGGGAGGAGTAACAGTAATCTGCTATCACCCTCCTCCCCCTCTGACCCCCTCCCCATCACAGACATAAGCCGGCTCTTTATGAGTGAAGCTGCCGCCAGGGGATTGGCTGCACATCAGATCTGAGGGGCAAGACGAGGGCAGCCGAGGCTGGCACCCTCCATGCCAAGTCCGTTCCAGCAGCTCTGCTAAGCACGTGCATGCATACACTTTATACACACACACACACAAAAACACAGGCAGGTTGGGAAAGCTGCCACACACTGAGAGCAATCACACCCGGCTTAGCTAGGATACTGTATTACACATAACTGGGCCTGTCCCCCCTCGTACATGCAGGCAACAGAGTGCCGAGTACTGGGATTTACTAGGATGAGATGGTTTTTGTGACAAAGGTAAAAAAATTTTTCTCAACTAAAAAGCAAATGATAATCTAGCAGTTTAGTTATTTTGTGACCAACAGTACCTACCTGGTATCCCACCTATGAACACGCACTATGCTTGTAATCTGAAAGAAGTGGCTGGTGAACAGGACTCTCATCACTTGTTCACAAAAGGTTAAAAGAGCCTAATAAAAAGCCTGTGCAGGCTATTCTTCTTGAATGCCAGCTGTACTGATGTAAAGCATCCTTAAGACACTTTCATCATTGAGCCCTTCTTCTCGCCTTTGCAAATTTTGCGCTAAAGTTCTTTTTTAATCCCCACAAAACTTTCTTTGGACGTGCTTACTTATACTCAGATGAAGTAAGTCTTTCATGTGTGTTGGCTGTCCTATTGTGTCTGCTGTCTCTCTGTTTTCTCGCTCACTTTTACTTTACTCCACTTTGTAAAATCTATGGACAAGACATCTGATCATTGCACTAAATGTAGTTCATGCCGTTGACGTCATAAATCCTGCACAGCTGTCTTTGTTTGGGACTTAGTGTGCCTGAAGAGGTACAAAATGTCTTGCTATGTGAACATGAAGACAGTTGATTCCAAACTGAAATAAAGAACAGTATAAATATAAAACTGCATTCACTGAAAGAGGTGAAAATATTAAACATGTTAAACAATTTCAGCAATCCATGCTCCAATCACCGTTGCCTACCCTACCAACTGAGATTTCAATTAAAAAAATTCTGGCACTGACATTTCTCAATCAGAACACCTCACTTCCTAGATGAAATATGAGCATGAAAAACAAAATTTTTATGTCAATATTATGGAAATATTTACACATAAACTAGTCTTTTATTCCAGCAAGTTATGGAGCTCTTTCCCTGTTAATCATCGTGAATGAATGGAGCTGCTTACTCTAATTAGCAACATCTGTCTTGAGGGGAGGACAAGCCCGGCCCAGACACAGGTCCAGCCCAAGGACTAAAAATCCTTTTAAACTCTATTAATCAGCCACATTATCTTTTGTCTCTCTGCTATTGTCCAGCAAAGCTCAACTGAAATAAAAGTGAATTTTCTGCTTCCAAATTCTGGGCCGGTCTTGCTCAGCTCAGTATTTTTGCCTGCACCTCACGTCCAATCCTGTCTTTAAATGGGAGGGAGAGACTTTCTCCTCCCAGAGCTCTTAATCCAGGATCACATCACATCAGGGAAAAAACATGGAGGAATGGAGGCACTTTGCAGAGCACCGCTGGGGAGGGGCGGACGAGAGATGAAGGAGGCGGAGAGGCAGGAGGGAAGGTAAAGGGGACCTCATCAGCACATTGCTGGGGCTTTGAGAATGGGTGTGGAGCACGGGGGGAAAGGATGAACCACTGATTCAAAGAGCCACACAAGTACTTGAAGAGAAATTCCAAATCGTATTTTTGCAGATTTTTATTCAAATCAAACACTAGACTAGTGAATTTCACTACAGACGGGAAGAAAATCTAAAAAAAATGAGCTGGTGTAGGACACGTCAATGAAGAGCAGAAGGCCTACCTTCTAAACGATAGTGTTCGTCACCAATCCTCTCAGCACATGCTTCATCCATGGAGTCCTGAAAAGGGAAAAAGAGGGAGAAGTCATATATCACTGTCACATAAAGGAGAAGTCATCATATTTTTGTCACATAAAAACAAACATCTTTAACGGTGCAAATCCACACCACGGCTTTCCAGCAAAGAGTGACATGACCGAATTGAAATTACAGCGTTTATATATCTATATATGAACAAAGTTTGACAACTGTGTGCTGAGCTTAAACAGCAGCGGAAAGTTTAAGAGAATGGTAATTGCAGGACTGAAACAAACTGAACACAAGGCTGGCAGTCAGATTTGAGACTATGAAAGGAGTATCTAAATCACTGCCGTCAGCCCTGCAGCAGGATTCTGAGAAAGAGGGGTGGCACTTGGGCTATTTCAGTGGCGGACTATCGTTGGCTTGTTTTTATCCTGAGCCGTTTTCACCCAGGACCCCTCTCCTGGCAGCTCTGTCTGTTAGTGCATACCACAGAGACTGGAGGGACATGTGATCCCCAGGCGTCGCTATGGAAAAAGTCTGGCTCAGGTATCCAAGTGGCATTACATTCATCTGGCTGAAAAACCATTACTCACAGGTTGACAAATGCATATACATGCACATATTTCTATTCCAACACATATATGAAAAAACCCCAAATTTTTGCACACAAACTAGTGCAGAAAAACATTTCTCTCAGTCATCAAAAACTAGAAAAATTGCACAGACCCTGCTGAGACAGAACGCATTAACAGCAGACTTATCACTGGTGGAGATTAACCCTGATAAATGTCCTCTGGGATGTCCGTGTAGAAAGCATGTATGTTTATTGTATATGTACTAGTGTGTTCCCAAATGTGTATCTGTCAGAGGCAAGACTGTGACAGCGTGAGAAGGGATTTCTGTGTAATCCAGAGAGGTAGAAGGTCAGATAGTATGATCCTGCCCACTTCAGTCTAGTGCTGGCCAGGCTGCAGCGCTGTGGGTGGCCTCAGGAAGAGAATACAGCAAACCGCAGGACTCAGGCTGATAGACTGATACCCCGAAGCAGGGACTCGGATAAACCTGTGTTTGTTGTTGGTGTGAGTAGGTCAACACACATTTCAATATGGCTTTATGACCCTTTTCCTAGGTGTTGAATACAAGTATGACACTGCTCAGCTTTGGTGGGAAAATGGGTCACTCTTATTTTCCACACCTGTAGGATCACATTAGGGGTAGATAGAAAGATCTTTAGCAAAAGAATGCAAAAAAATAAAAAATAAAAATAACAAAACTATAAACTTTCAGTAAACTTTCATGCCTCCGCCCAGCTTTAAAGATGGATGTTAAACTGAACCTTATGTATGATTTATGTGATCGTAACCATTTTGTAAGCACATTTGACGACCAAACTGACTATTACATTTGTCAATAAATTCATTCACATTAGACAGAAGACTTCTATCAGTCTTGCATTTGTTGCATTTATTAATAGTTTCTGCTTAGCGGTAAAAACATATGATCTGAGTTATTTTTCATGTAAATTTTCATGAGATATACTAAAAATAATATAAGCTTTAAACAATATTGTTTTATTAGGATTCATTGTACAGGTTCTGGCAAGACATATCTAGATTAAGAGTTGACCATTATAGGTTTGGTTAAATTTAATTGCACCGTAATTGTTTGCTGTATACTATTGGACTTTTACTTTCTTTTAAAAGAAAGCTTTAAACCTTTCACAGGTTAATCAGTGGTTGTCACTGTTAACAGACACTCCCCTTTGCAGTGCAATTACACATACGTCACTGCTAAACCATAAAACTCAACAGAATAACAATACATGATCACTGGATGAAGTTCCTCCAAGTGTAATTTCGTGTCTCTCCTTTTGCCAATACACACACACTTTGTTCAACTCACGTTCAACCCAGATCAGAAGGACGATCACGTATGAGAGTTGGCCGATTCGTGTTGACCCATTCAGATAGATCACGGACATCAGTCAGTTAGTGTAAATCAGTGTTAACACTGACACTGGCCTCTGTTTCCACTGAGCACCGCAAAAATAAAATCACTCCACAATAAACATTCCTTTGATTCCTCGCACACTAAAAACACACACACAGCATCTTGAATGTGTTTCAGTTTTTTGATGAATGATCCAAAATTATTGAGGGGTTAGCCAAGAACATGAGAAAAAGGGGAAAGAGGAATGCACTAATTGGTTGTTGTCTGTGGTGATGGATGAGAGCTGTATTATTAGCATGCTGGGGTTTAACTGGGATTTGCTCTGGTCAGCGCAAAAAAAAAAAACACATCCCATGCTTTTTTTTTTTTTTTTACTTTACACTCATCTACATACAAACACACACGCACTTCCTCCTCTTTTAATGTCTAAGACTTCTAAAATCTCCGACCACCAAATAGAAATGGATAGAAGGGAGAAGAAACTGAAATAATTTCTCAGCTGGAACACAAATCCTTTACATTATTTATCATTCCTCGTGAGAACATTTCTGCCATGTGACATATCAATCATGATTTCCGACAGTTCCACTTCACTTCACTTTCAAGCATCGCCTGTTTGTTCCTGGCTCTGGCAGTGATTGATCAGATCATCAAAATACCATACAGGAGTTCTAAAAATAAGCCGCGTTTGCTTCTAAGTTTCCTGCTTTCCTGCCAGCCAATTGGTAACAAGAACAATGAAGTGAATTTTTTGTCAAGCCCCAGAAAAAGGGAGGTTTTAACAACAGAAGTAACAGTGGTGGACTGACTATTCACACCTATGAGAAACACATTAATGTCGCCTACGAATGCAAGTTTTACTTCACTGCTAAGGATATACTAACAGAATCCCCACTCCTCTTTCTGAGACGGCCTGGTTCTTCCCTTCATCTGAACCCAAAAATCTATATTCCTCCATCCATTATCTACACACCGCTTAATCCTCACAAAAATCTATATTCCTCCTTATTTAGTTTATTAAACAAATTCCTTCCTTGTTACAGTTCTACACCATGATATGAGTCACAAGTTTAAGCTCTTAATAGAGAATCTGCTTTACAAGACTTTTATATATTTTACAAAATACACAATATGTTAAAAAGCTGTAATATCATTTTCATCATACAAAACTAAAGGTGCCATAAAAAGGCAAGTTGGACAGACTATTAAGTACACACTGAAAAACTGAATGTGCTGCATTATTATATACATTGCAAGATGTAACAAGAACAACAGTTAGAGCAAGAAAGTAAGTCAGTCCAGTCTTTTACATCACAGAGAATAAACTCTTCAATAATTCCCTTCAGTTTCTCTTGAGTTGAAAAAGCTCGGCGTGGATCTGGCCCAAACTGCGATGCTGGTCATCGCGCTCTAAAGTTATGTCTCAACTAATAAGATGAAGCTCAACTGATGCAATATGTACAAACACTTCGGGAGTCTGACCGGTCGGTCAAAGTTATCAATATGAAAATCACATCCCACTGAATTCTCACATGCATGTTACATATCCACAGTAATTGTAATAACTACATGTCTGTAAAACGGTAACCACAAATGGTCACCAGTCTTTTCTTTTGGTCAACTATGAGCCGAGGATGGGCTTCTAAGGGACCCTCTTTAACTCAAGGATCAGAGGTCAGGGCGGAGTGCACTTCAAAGAGCCTTCACACACTCCCACCTTAAACAATCAAAATGTGTTTAGTGAACTTCTATAAAGCCAATACTGGCAGTCACTTTCTTGTGTCTATGCAGGATTCAGTCAGAGGTGCAAGCTTCAGGGGACAAACAAGCACCTTTCTACTCCACTCGGGACCAGCTAAAACAATTTTCCAGACGTGATGTTAAATGTTCTGTGGAAACCAAAGCATAAAGCATTTTGCTTTCAATAGCAGCCAGGTCCTTTGGAGCTTCTTCGGGGCCTTTAGGATAAGAAATTGTGTGGCCCTTGTGTGTTTTAAAGTTGCTCAGTCCCCTTCAGAGAAAGTGATTTATTGCTGGACTGTAACACAGAACACAGTGTGCCGGCCCTATTACAACATCCCATGTACATTGCTCGCCGGCCTCGAGTCCTGTTTGGTTTGGCCGCTGGAGCTATTTGGCAAATCTCATCAAGGGCACACTTTATAAATATGGATATGGATATGCCAAAGACAGATGAGCATATTAAGAATAATAATATTTACTGAGCTAACATCATAGGTAGTGTTGTTTCTTTAGGAACACTCAACTCCCCTCAGCATGTTGTATTTATTAACAAAATATCAGCTCTAAAATATCATAGTGAGTTATGCTCATTCAACATCAATCCTTTGATTTATTGATGCCAACTAGTTTGTAGTAATAATCAATAATGCTCCAATATAGTGCATCAGTTTTATCTGAGTAGTTCAAAAGGCAGCGCTTGAATCAGGCTTTAAAAAAGGTTTTCAGCTGTATGAAAGATGTTTTGCAAACATTTCCAAAATACATTACACTAAAGTATTTACCTCAGCATTAGAGCATAAAACAATATATTCAGACAACACTTACATTTACTTTACAGAATTTTATACATCCTCCTTCATGATTAACTTGAAAATAACTTCGCTTTAAATCACGTCAACTTATGTCGCCCAAAGTTAAAATGTGGGCTTTAAACAATACAGTGGCTAAGATACATTTTATCCAAAGAACAAAAAATTGAGAGCTGTGGCCTTGACTTTATGTCCATACAAGCGCAGTTAGTATGAGGCCACATTCTTGAGGAAATTAAATGAAAATGCCACACTTCTATTAACATATTTTCACCCTGAAAGGATAGATAACTACACAAGGTCAAAAACCTCAATCTCGTCCACTGTGAAAATGGCATTTTCTTCCAAATAGTAAGATATCTTAAATGACCAAACCGATCCTTTGTTTGCCCACCTTGAGTATGAATCAAGGTATATCAGCGGAGTGCTAATGTGGTGCAGGATGTGGCTGAATAGAGCACTTTGCTCTGCTAGCCTACCCTGGATGAAACATATTAAAAAAGGTCTAAAAAGAGCTTCAGTCATTTCATTTTGCATAAATTGCAATGTTTTCATCTTACTCCCTTGGATAGAGCAAGAGCGACAGTGAAAGTGAGAAAGAGAGTGAGCGCATACTGGCAAAGAACCGACTTGGTGAGTTAAGAGAGAAAGTTGCCTCTAGCGTCATCCTTACTCTGGCAATGGAGACATGGACCCACTGGGCCAATTTTTTTTCTGTGAGTCTGTGTTTGAAGCAAAGGGGTACATTAAAGTGCAAGTAATATGTACTTGTATGTGATTGTGGGAAAGTCCCACAAGGCCTCATGGTCTCTATGCTGTCTGCCTCCATGACCCACCACGCAGGCTGACAATTTATGCGGCCGACGACAGCTCCCCCTGATCGCGCGCCAGGGCTCAGTGGAGGCAGGCCTCTAGAGCAATGGCAGCACTACTGGCACTCCATCAAAACCCAGGAAAAATCTCATTAGGACTGCGGCTGGGTGCCTCCTGCTCCGTCCTCCACCCGGTGCAAGAAAACACCTTCAGGACTGCGACGTTCAGAGCAGCGATGCCGACACGAAGCGGGGAGCGAGACACATGAACAGCCATTTAGGCAAATAGGCAAGGCAGGCAGAGTGACGCGGCAAGGCAGAACGTGGGAATGGCAGCGCTGCTTCTCCAAGTACATCTGCTTCCCCTGGGCCTTTCAAACAGGCAATGGCTGAGGTCGTGAACACTCACATAAAGCCAACCTAGCACTAGAGAGGGTGAAACAGAGCTTTACAGAAAATGAGCAGTGCGTTCTCTCAATTGTGCCATATTCCCCACAGCATGTCCAATATCTGCACTAACACATACACTGAAGACCACAGGCATCATAAAATACAAGGACAATGCCAAACACGTGATGCGCCAGTGTCATTGTAAAAGGTGCGTAAAGATACACTGAAGCTGTCATCGTGTATTTGTACTTTGTCCCATTAATCTGCAGCACACGGCAAATAAAATGAATTTGACTGTTTCCGTCTAACGTGGATAGAAGCCATTTGCTAAAGTTTATAAATTACTAATGGAGAAAACAGCTGTATAGCATGGGAATTTTCAAAATCTCCACTGCGCACACAGCCCCAAAGTTGAAAACCAAGAAGTAAAACAACAACAAAAAAAAAGACTCTTATTAGTTTTAGAGCTGCAAATTAGCTTATAGGTGTAGTGTTACTCACAGAAGACCTCAAGAGAGGAAATACCCATCCCCCTCCACCATCCCAAAAAGTAAACTGAGATACACTGGAGGCAATTTCAAAGGACTGAGCAGCACAACTCTTGGAATCTGGAGCAGAGCCTATCCTGCAATAAGTGGTAAGTGCGGTGGTGCCGCTAGAGGAGAAAAATGGACCACCAGTCGTCATCAAACGGCAGTTTAGACCTGGGTCCGGGCTTCTCTTCCAGTTCTTTATGCCGAAATACTCCTCACCTTCCAGCAACATTAAACAGCCTCATTCAAAGCACCACGTAGCAGTAAAACATGACGCCCCGAGATGGAGCCAAGATAGAGGGTGTTGATGTGAAGTAGTGAAGCGCTGCACGGCCTGCGAGTGAGGCTTCAAAGGGGATCAGTTTTCACACATGAAATAAAGATCTCAGATAATCATATAGCATAGCAAAGCTGACGTGAGACGGTCCCATTTATGGAAGGCGGGGAGATGGGGCCAATTTTTCAAACACCTACAGATAAATTGATGTCTCTGCATTTGTCTACATCCAGACAAAATGAATTAGTTTTTTTCTTTTTTTTCCGAAAAATAAAAAAGTGGGGGGCATTAGACTCGTCATGACATGGCGTCACTTGTTGACTTGCTCCAGGAGAACAGATGCATTTGTCTTAAATGTCACAGCTTTACAACAACCTGAACAAATGCATAAAACCTACCTCATGAGCAGTCTGCAAAGCCAAGAAGAAGTCATATCTTCTCTGTTTTACAATGCAATTTTATGCCTTTGATAAGATAATCAAAGACTTTCCAGAGGTCACAGAATGTAAATCTTTTGAAGCTGTGCCTTTAATATACACCTCTAAATAAACACAAGCTATCTACTGAACGATTTTTATCTGAAACACCTTACAGTACACGTAGTGTAGTTTTTTGTTCAGTACTATTACTACACCTACACAGTTACACAACACTATTGCCAGCTCAGTGTGAAACAAAAACAAAAAACACCACCAAAAGTTGAATCAAATGGGAAAACTGTGAAAAAGGGGTTACAACACCAAAAGTTAAATCAAATGTAGGCCCCAAATCACCTCCAAGCTTTCTCTCCAGCATCTCAGCCACTTTGTCCGCCTTGATTTTTTTACCCACTTTAAAGAAAAGAGTAATACTTTAGTTGAGTGGAGAGCAAACTGGATAAATGATCGTACAATTAGAAGTCCTTAAACTCTGTGAACTAAAGAGAGCTAACGTGTAATTTGACGTCTCAGAGTGAGCTTCAAAGACAGACACCTTCTTTGCAGACTAGGCGGCCCCATGCCTGACACCCCTCAGTCACGGCACACCCACCTCTCTTCCTGCACCCCAGGAAGGAAATTATAGCCACGGAGTTGGGATCCATCACCAGGCAGGTTGGAGGAAGGAGCTCTATGATTAAAGTGTGCATGGTCAGCAACACACAAAGCTGGAAGGGTTTGACGAGGCTGCACATGCCAGAAGGCTTACCGTGTTAACTCTAGTTCACGACACAGGTCATGCAGAGATTCTCCACACACACACACACACACATACACAGAAACACTTTAGTGAAACTGGAAAAAATCCCTGCATACGGAGGTGGAGTGGTTGGTTTTGCCCTGTGTATCGTACATAAAGCAAAATTACATGTACGTGTAAATTGACCCTCTGACACTGCTTGATAAGAGGTTGCACAGACACGTGTCTGTGGTCAATGAGTGATTTTTTTGTACACGTGTTGTTTTCTATGAGTACAATTGTTTTTTTTTTTTGTTGTTGTTTCTTTTACAAGGCTAACGAGTGCCGTGATTGGATGCCTTCCCTTTGTAGAGCGATAGTGCACAGCCACCAGTCATTTCTCCACGTCAGATTAACATTGCAAACACTGCTGGTCACATTACCTCACCCACATCAAAGGCTGCCTCCTGAAAGGCTCAGTGGAATATTAGCAGAGATTTACAGCCCTCATCTCTATGCTTCAGAAACATGCTGATCTGAAGTAATCTCCCTCCCCCTCTCGCTTTTTTGTGTTCTATGTGTGAAGTTGGCCAACACTTTAATGACCCATTTACTAAACTTTTACACCTGCAAAGATAAGCTTTTACAACCCAGCCAGCCCCTAAGGCACTAAACCCTACCTGTTACTCAAGGTAACAGCCTTTATTAGCTTTTGAAAAATATGTAACCACAGCAATTAACATTTATCACACTGTTTATCAAAGCAATATCTCCCCAGAGAGGAGGAGAGGAAGCACACAAGGTGTCAAGATCAGGAGACTAACGGCATGATTAACCCTCCAGCAATTACAGAAACCCATCACTGAGTGTGTTTCTTTTCATTTTCTAGGCTGAGAAAACTTTCCTTACTTTCTCTAAAATGTATTTGAAAAAACTGACTCCGACAAAAAATCTAACATTATCTCCAGTTTGCACAATGGATGTGTCTGCCAGGATTAGCAATAGTTGCTATAACCCCATGGCTGCATTTATTCTTCAGAATAAATGAGAGCAGTACAACATGGTAGTTATTGTCCTTCTCAGTCTTATTTTGCGGAGTTGACTGCAGCTGAATCTCCTGGTATCAGTGCTCACAAACCACCAGTCACACACAGGCATTAAGGTAACATGTGAACAGAGAGCATGAGAAAAGCCTCTTCTGTTTTTGTGCTAAAGTTTCCCTGGGAGTGAAGAGAGTTAACAAGCAATCCGAGCTAGAGGTGAATCCTTAAAACATGTTCTCCACTAGCCAGTGAACTCCACCTTGGGAACTTGCATTCCCAAGTGGAAGCTATGGTTTGGAAAGGAATGGAGACGGCCTGTCGCTTGGCCTTGATTTACAGGTGGTCCCTGCCTGCCAAGAGCAACAAATCACAATATTATGGCCCTCTGAATTCAGACTAAAGCCTGGTTCCAAAGAATAAGGGAAAGAGAAAATGACACACCTCATCTCCAAAAAGTTTGTGTGGTTAGTTTGGCAATTGGATATCTCATCCTCGCTGAAGGAAATTAGTTCACTCTGGGCCCTTTAACTTCTTTCACAAAAAGGGCAGAGCAGTCTTTCTGATGTGACACGAGCTTACAGAGTATGTGCACGTGTGTCAATCATCACTGCAAAATAGGATGGATTATACATTCAAGACAAATGGTTGGTAACATGCCTGCTTCCATGCTTAAGTGTCTGAGTGTAACAGTCAGCGTGCTACACTGTGTCTAGAGGGTCTCAGTAATTAGTCAAAGCTCTCTTTGAGGAGAGACAGTCCTCCAGTTGTCTGGGTGGCTTCAGACGCCAGTCTCAAGTGTTGCAAAGTGTGGGAGGAACAGGGTTTTAGTCAGGAAGTCTACCTCGAGGGCAGCAAGAAAGTGACAGGCACTTCAGCCTTTTACTAAAGCCAAATGAGAAGATACACCTCTACAACTTGTCGTGTCAGTGGCTACAACTTGGGGATCTCACAGAGTCCAAAATAGCACAGATTATTCTAGAATGGCTGGTCCTTAATGTTTACACACTGCACAGCAGTGTTTTGAAAATTCAAAGAAGATTACATTTTCTAAATAAACTGTCCATTTACAAGTAAATTTGTGGTGTTTTTTATGTGGATATCTCAGTTTAGAATCAGTCTTCTCTCTAATTTGGTATGCATTATCTGATTTACAACATGTTAGATTAAAAGCTGGAATGCACAAAATAGATAATGCATTTTGCTGGTATTATTATCTGATCTACTGAACCCGTTTTGCACGTTGTTAGGGGTGTGTAATGAGTGCAGTATGGGCTCAGTTCAGCCACAATACACATGAAAGCAAAGCTGTAGATGAAGGGATCAAAACATCTCATCTTTATAATCAGATCTCTACAATTCCTCCAAATGACAGTTGTCTGCAACTGCATTTATTCAAAGCCAGTTACAATCAGCAGGGCAGCTCCATGTGGTAGGTGGCACTTATGAAAACCTCTGACGTGTGCATGTTGGCCAGATGGGACTGACCTCAACACCAAGGTGGCCGAATTCTTCTTTTCTGCCTGTGCACACACTCTGAACGCTCTCTGTCTCACACACACACACACACTAGCACACACACACACACACACACACACACACACACACTATAGCACACACTAGCACACACGCACAGCATGTTTGGAGCAGACATCCTGCCAGCCACAAGCCACCACCTCAAAACATCCCTCACATCTGACCTTTTAACTGTGGACTTAAAATCTCTGTAATTACAGAGAGTGTTTCAACTTAGCAAGTAAACATAGCAGCAGAAATAGACACTCCAACTACTATATACAAGTGCACTGGTGCCAGAGGCACATTTCTATTCATAGCTGACTGGAATTAGTGGCTTGTGTCACTGCTCACCATAATGAACTTGCAGCAGAGTAGGTTACACAGTTGCAGACAGCTACCAAATTCTGCTGCCAATTCTCATACACATATTCTCACACAGACACATAAGACTACACACAGAAGCAAAAAAAAGATAATAAAACCCTATTTATGATAAAAAGCTTTGGTACACATTTTGTATCCACTCAGCCTCAACCACTGAATTTAGTCAAATGGTACATAATTAACCATTGGCTTCACAGCACAACTGTATTGTTTCTGGACTAAAACTGAAATAATCTTGTCTTCAGCATAAAGAAAATGGCAACAGCATTCATGACAATGAAAATGTTAAAGTCACATCTGCAACAGTAAACATCACTGAAGGGAGAGGGACATAATGTTATGTGAGTTCACATTTGTCTCCTCATGAAGACAGAAGCTCACAAAATGAACAGTTGGGAGAGGACAGATTTTATGATAAAATGCAGGAAACACACGCCTGTGTTGAACAGACTTTAGGTCTATCTCATTCAAATTTTAGGCAGGTTTGTGAGCTTTAATGAGTTTTAAAGTTACACTGCAGTCCTCTAAAGACTTATAAAATCTCTGTCCAAGGATTTTTTTTTTCAAACTAAAGTAATATTAAGTAATTGGGGTGAGGGAGTGGTGTGTTTGACAGACAGGGAAAATGACCCTTTGGGGAGCACAGGGTTGGTCTGCTTCACTGACAATCTACAGGGTGAGGTCCTCTTTGGGTTGTGGCACCTGTGGAGCATAAACACACCGGGGGAGGACAGCTTTCCTTTCAGCACGGCAGATCTTCTGTTTAGCTTTCCTTCCACTAAAAACATCCCCTAACAGACAATCCAGACCTCCTCCAGCCCTGGCGCCACAGGAAGAGCTGAAGAGCCCTGGAACCTCTGTCGGTGAGAGGCACAATGCTCTCCCACCTCTGTTTACCTAAATCTACTTCCTCCATTCCTTCCACCTCAGGTGGCCTTAGAGCCCTGGTCACCAAAGCGCACAAACACAAGGAGGATAAATACACCAGCAGGGCTCATGGAAGCTATGGAGTCCATCACTGGCATTCCCCTAGATCCAGTTTGTAAGACAAACAAGTGGAAGGGAATCACGCTGGGACTCTGTTAGCGGTGATAAATGGATTCACATATTAGAGTAAACACATGGGTGATGTGTGTATGTAGTATATTTGTGTTTCATGGCACACCAGTGTGCATGCATGCTCATGTGCATGCACGCGCCCTCGTGAGAGCTTGACAGCAGTTTTATGCAGATGTTGATATTGTCCTATTTGAGAGCCACTTTGAGTGCTCAGTCAAATTATTCAGCACTTACTGCATGGGCCAGAGCACAACCCGCAGGGGAACCCGATAAACAAACAACAGAGAATTATTCAGGGTTTAAACACTTAAACACCCACTTCAGCAGAGCCTTTTAAGTGGGTGATTAAAATGGGCACTGAGCTCCCACAGAAAGCCCAGAACCACCACAGGGGCCCCAGTCACCTAGAGTTTCTCCCAGACTCACACACACATAGTGCTCTTCATAGCCCTTATCTATCCGTGAACTACGACAGACTATTGATACATTCGTGTTTTGGAGATGTTTTTATTTCAGTACTTTTTACATCAATAATATTTAAAAGTAGAAACAAAGTACAGAGTAACTGAACGGCACATTCAAGAAATCTGTTATATGAAAAGTCAAACTCATCAAGTATGACCACTGCTTTCTGTTCCTCTGACTCCTCAAAATTTCGCAAACCTGGTTACATCAAGTCTTTGATCTGCCATTTTGACTGCATGAAACTTGCAATATCTATGAACTAAAATATTTTACATTTAATTGCTCTCCTTTCTCATTCAATTTTTCTAGGCAAAGGGGAGATGAAAATGTTTATGATGCTTTTAAAATTCATTAGTAAGTCTAAAGCACATACACACATCAAAGGCTATGTCAAAGGATATGTGAGCATTACAGCAATGATAATTATGTCAGTAAAATAAATTCTATATTTAGATAGCTTTCTGCTCAGAGTACCACACTATTTATACTATTTGTGCTTATCAATTGCAAATGATTTCAATCCAGTCCAGGTTCTAAACAAAGAAAAACTACACAGCAGAACATCCTCAAAATCTGTCGATTCTTTAGAGTTCTGAAATAAATGCCACCCTCAAGTGCTGAACAAAACCCTCTAGCCAGAGAGACACTTTGATCAACAGCTATCCGTTGCTCCAAACGGAGCATATATTTGGGGAAACAAAGCACAATCTCAGCTGCTAATCCCCTGAGATTCAGAGCACATTCCCATAGAAGCCTTTGATCTCTGGAGTGCATCCGGACAGCTGACTCCAGACATACTGCACACTTACATGCACACGCATGAACAGATATGCACATAAATCAGCCCTTGGACTATTAGTATTCCAAATACACTGTTTAATTTTGGATGACACCTACAGTGGCAGCGCTTTAACAAACTGTAAACATGTCATGTACCTGCAAAAAAAATTAAGAAAATAATTACACTTCGTCAAAAATAAATCCAAATCTGCATTTTAAGAAAAAAAAAATTGGTATGTGATGTATGACAGTAAAAAAAATAAATAAATAAAAATACATAGAGGGAAGAGGATGAGACGCTTTAGCTTAAACAAAAAAAAAAATAGTTGGATAAAGCTGATCAAATGTCTGCATGCCACCAGAGCTTTATCTTACTCTAAACCACTATCATTCTTTCACAGAAATCCTTTCCAAGAGCACCATTCACAACAACTGAGAGTTATCCGCTCTGCTTTGTCGCACAGGAGAAACTCCTCCAGCTTTTAGTAATCTATGTGACATACGATGCCTGATGTGACATTAAAGCCACCTCCACATCCTCGAACCTCCCAGTCCCCCAGCTACGTTGATGTCAGTCCAAGACTTCCACTGCATCTTCTCATGGGAAAATAAAAAAAAAAAATCACAGAGCCCCTCTATGGCCAGGTGCTACCCCTCCTCCCAAAGGCTAGGGCTTTTCTTCTCTTTAGAGTGTGGCTCCAAACTTTTCTCCCAGCCTCTTCAAAGAGCAACAACAGGCCCTTGGTCCCTTGGGAGCACAGAGGGGGTAGAGCCCGGTGGGAGAGGGGCATACGTCACACAGCACGCACAAGAGGCCAGCCGGTGGGAAAAGAAAATGCACAGGGAGAAGACAGAAAGAAGGAGAAAGAAGATGAGGAGTGTGTATTTGAAAGGTGCTTTCAGCCTCTAGACAAGGGCCCTCGCTTTGTGAAAACGACAAGGAAAGAAAAAGCACAACAGCAGAAGCGAAAAACGAAGGGGGCGCAAAACCTGCCATGTCTTTTATCAGACTCGGCGGCTGAGGGAATGCGTTTAAAAGCTTTAGGCCTATTTCCAAAAAAACCTTTCTACTTTCAAAAAAAAAAAAAAAAATCAAAGACCTAGCAACCAACTGCGAGACAAGGGGGTTGGGGGCAGAAGCTCCACTGTGATTCACTTTTGAGTTGCATTCTGTCGTCAGATGTACCTTTGCTTTTTGTCTGCATTCCATACAAACTGACGGAAGTTCAGTTGAAGGAAGAGAAAAAAAAAGAATCCAAGCTTTGGATTTGTAAAAGCAGCGCTTGGGAAGACTGGACGTGCAGGGGGTCTTTTTTGACTACACAGAGGGTAGGGCTTCACAGAGGAGGAGGAGCCATCAGTGTCACTACAAACACCTCCCTGCATGGCCCACTTCAAATGCAGTCTCATTTCATCACCCACAGCCAACACAGGGCCACAGGGTAAACGCAACAAACAGATGGAGGTTAGGAGGAAGGGAGGCGAGAACCAAAAGAGGGGGGAGGGGGGATTTTAAGAATAGAAAGGGGTAACTTGTGAGGAAAGCAATTAATATAGATCAGTATAGTCAGCCCTGACACGCAACAATCACAGCCAAGGAGGCAACCTAATAAACCAGCCACCAGAAACTTGAACTTCGAAGTCCTAAGTGGTGAAAATCTCTATCAATGTCTTTGTCAGCAACTGAATTCTACAGGCTGCACATAACATATCAAATTTATGGGCGGGTGTAGACAACATGCTGTACACTGGGGAGAAAGTGTGCCAAGGCTCACATGATCCACCTGCCCACACCACTCACTCACTGTCCACCGAGCTCGACCGGGGCTGCACCTGACTGCCAAAACTCATGAATGGGGGGCAAGAGCCTGCATGGAAACATCATTAAGTCTTCGAGTGCATCTTTGTGTCTCGAGCTATCTGTGAATACTCGACAACAGTTTTAATTTAAAACAATTAATGAGGACAAACTGCTAACGTGAGGCATCTCCCCACCACAATGACTTCTTCAAAATCTGCATTGTCCCTTCAGAGAATGTGGTTTGGAAAATATTGGATCAAAAGAATTCCAAGCGTGGACTCCCTACTGTTGACACCCGACCCACATTCTCCTGGACCCTGGTTCAGCTGGGAGGGGGGCTTAAAGAACAGTGGCTATAAATAACTATCTCACCAGGTATTCCATACAATATAGACAACTTTTAAAGCTGAGAGAGTAGACTTGCATTCTCTCATCTAAGAGGTTAGCTTCTGTTTTTCATCTGAAAGCTCCATGGGGTCGAGCTTTTGAACTCCCTTTCACACAACGTTGAGACTTCTAATACAGTTAAAGCAAAGTATAAGCTGAACATTTTCTGTACCAAAGGCTAATAGATTCTATTTGAGGAATAATTCATAATTCTAGATTTGAGATCATTTTGATCATTTGTAATTTCTAGTGACTTTCACACATGGAATTATTCAGTAAATGCTCTGGAAAGGTTGGGACCTCGTACCCTTTGTGTAACTCCGCTTAACAGCTCCACAGTGATCACAGGAAGAAACATTAACATATAAAACATTAGCTTATTTAACAAAGTGCTTACACAACATAAGACAAACAGAAAGTGCCACTATAAAGCGACATTTTTAAGGCTTTGGGAAAACTACTGAAAGATACATCTCATCTCAGCACAGCTCGTAAAATCTTTTGCATCTGATTGACGGGGAACAAAAACATAAAACCGCGTTGAAAATTGTTCTATGACACGACACTGAATAGCAGGGAACATACAAATGTTTTAAACTCAAAATACTTTAAACTTTAAAATGAATCCTTACAGTCCATATTTAGAATCAATTTACAATCATAAAACAAAAGAGAAAAGCACCGAAATAAATATTGATGTGGAAACACCTTTGTTCTGTTCTTCATTTTCCCCCTGAGGTTTAAAAGCCATTAGGCACCCAGACTTGAATTATTTATACAAGCTGAACTCCGCTAACTCTAAATTGTTCAAAAACATCCAACCCTTTC